>NC_056731.1:390307420-390377420 GCF_019279795.1 Protopterus annectens | reverse complement strand
GATAGACTCCTACTCAAGAAGACTGAATGCTGCAATTAAATTAAAAGGTGCTTCAACAAAGTATTAGTTTAAGGGTGTGCACACTTATGCAACCAGCTTATTGTACATTTTTTATTTTGTATATTTTTCCCCTAACAGATTTGTTTTTTAATTGAATTATACAGGTTATAGGTGACATTAAAGTTGCTGTAATTAAATCAAAAGGTGTTTCAACAAAGTATTAGTTTAAGGGTGTGCACACTTATGCAACCAGCTTATTGTATATTTTTTATTTTGTATATTTTCCCCCTAACATATTTGTTTTTCAATTGAATTATACAGGTTATAGGTGACATTAAAGGTGGGAAAAGTTTTGAAATTATTTATTGTGGTCTCATTTTTTTATATCACAAAAACCTGGCATTTTAACAGGGTGTGTACACTTTTTATATCCAGTGTGTGTGTGTGTGTGTGTGTGTGTGTGTGTGTGTGTGTGTGTGTGTGTGTGTGTGTATATATATATATATATATATATATATATATATATATATATACACGTATATGCATACAAAGACACACACATATATAAAATATAAATGTGTGCGTACACACGTGTGTGTATGTATATATATATATATATATATATATATATATATATATATATATATATATTGTTTCCTCTTGGGATGCATTAGCCCTTACACTAACAAAGTTAATTTGTCTATGCTATGGTAATGTTAGGGGAAGGGCATTTCTAAGGTAAGTTGTAGAGTTGGGGTTAAGGACAAGGGCAGGGTTAGCACATAGTTGTAAGGTGGAGTGGGAGGGGGGAGGAGAGAAGACCCCACTCCACTGCACTAATACATATTAACTCTAACCATACCCCCAACTTTATACCTTAATTAAAGGAAAAACCCTTCCCATAACACTACCACTAGATATGACATTTCAGACAGACACAATTCACATTTACACCCCAATTTAACCTAAGTCTAACCTTAAATGTATTCCATAACCTAGCTCTTATCCTAAAAAACACACACACGCATACATACCTATCCCCTTAACTCTGAGACTCACGCGTAACTCCTAAATCCTGTGCATTCACCAAAATATGCATTAGATTAATCTGGCACACTCAGCAAACATTCACTCACTCACTTGACCTAATGTCAAGAAAGTACAGTTTTGTACCTACCATAAATGTAGATGTCCGAACTGGATAGCATCTGCAGTCATAACAACTGTCCGTCCGTGTCAGTCCTCCAGGCAGCCCTTCAGTTCCAAGTCAGTCCGGGTCGGGTCGGCTGCGCTGATCGACACTCACCGCGACATCATCTCTGGTCTCTCGGTATAAAGCATATCAGCCGCGCCATTTTCCTCAGTGTTTTCTTGCCCAGATGCCAGAAGCCCTCTTGCAGGCTAAAATTTGTATAGATGCCAATGTTTCCAAATAGATAGAGGTAAACACAACAATAAGCATGTATGTACATATATACAAACAAATACACCATAAAGACTCCCCAACAGCTAGCTATTAGGAGGGTAAACACCTAGGAGTACCACAGAGGGGAAGGAGGGGGTAATCCTGACTGCAGATGCTATCCAGTTCGGACATCTACATTTATGGTAGGTACAAAACTGTACTATGTCCTTCATGGATGCATCTGCAGTCATAACAACTGGGTAGAATACCATAGCCAACTAGGGAGGAGGATAAAAGTAGATTATGGTGTGTTTAGGATCCTTGCAGTACAGCAGTGGCAAACCCTGCTCGGGATCTGGAATATAGAGGCAAATTATAATGCTTGGCAAATGTATGCACGGAGGTCAAGCAAGTAGTCAGCCAATAATTTGGTTGGGTTGCCTCGTAAGAAGGCTGTGGTAGTGGCTGTTGCCCTTGTAGAATGAGGTCTTATGTTCTGTGGAATTGGTTTTCCATGGAAGGAGTAACAGAATCGTATGCAATTTCCTATCCATTTGGAGATTGTCTGTTTGGAAATAGCTTTTCCTTCCCTTCCTGTTGCATAGGCTACAAAAAGTTGGTCAGTCTTTCTGCTATTTTTGTTCTGTCCAAGTAGTAGCGTAGCTGTTCATGTACATCCAAGGTATGCAGTATTCTTTCCCTCTGTTTTGTGGGTTGGGAAAGAAGGTAGGTAGGTGGATTGCCTGGTTTAAAGACACTCTGGATACCACCTTGGGCATAAATGTAGGATTAGTCCTCATGGACACTCTATCTTGGTGGAAGATTAGGAAGGGTTGCACTGCCATTAAGGCCTGTAGTTCTGAAACCCTCCTTGCGAAAGCAGTTTTCCATGACAGGTGTTGTAGGTCTGCTGTTGCTGCTGGTTCAAAGGGTGATAGTGTCAATTTTTCTAGCACAAAGTTCAAATCCCAAGCTGGTAATGGTGGTTTCCTGGAGGTTTTACATTCTTGATTCCTCTGAGGAACTGCCTGAGCAAAGGTGCGAAAAACAGGTGGATCAAAGCTGTATTCTGCTGAAATAGCTGATGCATGTATCTTGATGGAGGAGTAGGACAGGCCTGAATGAAGAAGTTCGCCAGATACTCCAGAATGTTAGGCATATCTATGTTTGACACATCTTTTCCTCTTTCTGTACTCCAAATGACAAACCTTTTCCATTTTCCAGCATAGTTCCTTCTTGTTGAAGGTCTTCAAGAATAATGTCTTTACTCTTTGGGAAAGTTCTGGATTAGCTGCTGCTATGTGATGTTCCATGCAGTTAAGGTTTGGATGTATGATGCTGTAGTTGTTCTGAGTTAACATCAAAGGCATCAGGGTATTGGCCACATATTGTTCGAGACATGCTCCTCAGTAGTGGGTACCAGTGTTGTCTTGGCCAGTTAGGAACTATAGGGATTATCTTGGGGCGTTCTTCCTTGATTTTCAGTAGTACCTTGTGTATCAAAGGAAGAGGTGGGAATGCATATGCTGTTAGGCCTTCCAGTTTGAAGGAGAGCGAATCCACTTTCCATGCTAGTGGGTGGAATGTCCTTGTGCAGAATTTTTGAGCTGGTGATTGAGAGGTGATGCGAATAAGTCTATCTGTGGCATTCCCCATTTCTTTGAGATGGTCTTGAAGATGTCAGTCGCTTCCATACGCATCGAAGTGAGGTGGTTTCTGCTTAATATGTCTATAGAGTATTGTCTTTCTTTATTGCCTGTAACTGGTAACTGGGATGTTGTAGCTAGGTGCCAGGTCACAGCCCCAAGGTCATTTCATAGGGGGGTATGAATAGTGCCTCCCAATGGTTTGAACTTTGCCAGTTTTTACTGCCTGCATTTCTTTTTTTTTTGATGTGATGCAGGTGAAGTTGATCCTGTGTCCACAATCCTGCACGCATTTGTCCCAGCATGTGCCCCCATCCCCTAGGTGAAAGCGTCTGTTGTGATGGTCTGGCTTGCTTGACATCTGCGAAAGGGTAGGCCTGGGTTTGACTGGCATGCCTGAGCCCACCATAGGAACTCCTACCACTGTAGTTTTCTCATATGTAGTCTGGCAAATGGAACCAAGATTATGCATGACCCAATGCAGTACTTTTTCTTGCTGTTAACTTGTTCAGTTTTGTTGTAAGTTTTTGAAGAGTGCCAAAAAGTAAGTTCAGTTGTTTTTTTGTTCTTCATTTGTTGGAATTGTTTTTGTTGCCATGTGTTTTACTGCCAAGAATGTCCTTGGGATGGTATCCTTTGTACTGGACTTTAAATTGACTGTGTGTCCCAGTGCTTGTAGCAAGTAAGTAAGTTGTGGCAAGTGTTGGCTTTGTTTTTTTTTTTTCATTTGCGGCCGCAGGCATGGGTAAGGGTCATTTAGATTCCTGTAGTCTGCAATCTGTTACTGATGCCAGGCATTTTTGGCCAGGCATCTCAGAATATGCAGTAAGCCAAGGGCAATGCTGGCAATGCTGAGAATTGATAGTGCCTGCATCCTGCAAGAAATCTATCTTCTCTTCTGCAGATGGGGGAATGGGGGACATGGCATGGCTCCTTGAGATTAGAGATAGCCAAAGACTCTTGCCCAGCATGGGAGGAAGAAGCTGCTGTAGTGTCAGCATTTTGATTTAAGGTGTCTCGGTGGTCTCCAACTTTTCTCCAACTTTTTTCCTTTCTTAAAGAATAGTCTGGAATAGAACTTCCCTCTCTCTGCTCTGTTGTCTCTTTTTCTTTCTCTCGCTCTTCTGTTATTTACTTCCATTAACTGGCGAGATTCTGTTTTTTGATTTTGGAGGTAGATTTGCATTCTTTTGAGGTAAGGTTGAGAGAGTGGTAACCTTGATCTATGGTTTGTAAAATTGTAAAATTTTTTGTTATTTTGTTGCAGTGCCAGCCAGTTCCTTGAAACTTTAGCCCTAGCCGCCTAGCTATTTGTTCCCTTATTGGTAGGCGGATTTAGGGTTACTGTGGTTGTGCTGATGTAGTGGCAGTGGCTGTGTCTGTGCCTGTGCCTCTGTTGTTGCTGTTTTACTACACTGTCTCTCCTGCACCTCCCTCCTCTGGATGGTCTCTGCCCTGGGAGCCTCTATCCTTCCCTTTGAAATTTTGTGTCAGGTCAGGGAAACCAATTTTTGGCAGGCCAGTTGCCCTGCTAACTGGGGGGTTGAACCTGCAAGAAATCTTTAACAGTTTCTGATCAAGCATCATTGAAACTCTATTGGTTGTCCATCACTTGAAAGTTAAAGCCTCTAGCTGAGAGAGAGAAGTGAAGTAGACCTTTTACCCCATCTGTCTAATGACCTTGCTTCCTTCCAGAGTTCCTTAGGGTTAGGCTTTTTAGCTAGCTACCGCCTTGCCTGGGACTGATATAGTTTTTAGGTCTGCAAGTGGGGCCTTGTAAGGGTGGTGATGAGTATCTGGCACCACCCTGTAAATCTGTCTGGGGCAGGGGGGGGGGGTAAAGAATCTGAGCGCGAGCAAAACATCATTGAAAGCATCATCCACCACAGAGAATGGTGGCCTGTGCTGGGAGGAGGTGCAGAAAGGCAAGTCTTCTTGAGTCTGTCTGCTGTTGCTATGCTTGTTGCTGTCAGCTGCGAGCATGGCAAAGGTGGGGGGAGAATTCTTCTGGTGGGGAAGCGGCTTGAATGTGTTCTTCAGCATCAGAATCTTTCTTCATGGAGAAGTGGGAGGCTCTGAGTCTGTTATGTCTGATTCATCAGCATCTTCATCAGCAGGAGGACACTGGGCTCAGGGGCTCTGGTCCTGGGTCTCTTCTCTGGGGCTGAGGAGGGCCCTATCTGGGTGAGATTATCCTCTGATTAAAGAAATTAAATCTGCATTTAGTACAGGGGGGGTTTTTATAGGGTTTGAACAGTCTTGTGGCTTTGGTTTAGCTGGAGGCTTAGGCCTGCTGGTTGGCTGCTAGAGACATGGCGTGCTGGGGTAGAGCTAGGGAAGAGACAGGATGTAGCGGTCCAAATCAAAGGGTGGATCAATAAGTGTGTAAAATTTCTGAGGTCGATTCAAGAGTTGTAGCAGGGGAGTTGTATAGATCAGTTTTTTGTAGGTAGACTTTCAGTTCGGTTTAGCTCATTCCCCTTTCCTCGATTCTCGCTGACACCGGGAGACATGGCACCCCGCCCCGCGAGGTTGCGCGTTGATCTGGGGCTCCTTTGCTGGTCTTTATTTTGATCTTTTGCACGGAGGATCCGACGGATATAAACTACAAAAAAAATCAGAAAACTGTTCCTAAAACCCAGCTGGACGTGACGACCGCATAGGCGCCGGTTGAAGCACAGGCAGCAGGCTGCTCTGCCGCGCCTGGGGCTGGGCCTGCAAAACAGCAGACAGAGGTAGTTTGTTAGGCTATGATTTGTTTTTGTTAAATTAAACAATTGTTTACTTTTTCTGACATCGAGTTCGGCAGAAAGAGTCCCGTCCCGGTTAGCTGGCTTTAGAAGTCTGATGGAGTATTCGCCTGGATGTTCCTGATCCGACCGACCCGGCACCGGCGTAACAGCTTGCTGCTCCAGCGCCCACGCAAAGAGAAAGACTGAGGAAAGGGCTGGGGGATGCTTTTGCTACCCAGACCAGCAGAGAGAGATGACGTGGTGTGACGACATCCAGCGAAAGCCGGACCCGGACTTTGGAATCCGGCCGACTGAAGGGCTGCCTGACGACAGGACAACCCAGTTGTTATGACTGCAGATGCATCCATGAAGGACATCCAGTAAATGTAAATATATGGATATATACAGATATAGACAGAGAGATATAGCTGTGTACCCATACACATATCTATCACATACAATAGATGAGTCAATAAAATTATAAGATAAGGTTCATAATAAAATAGGTTAAGGGCTGAAACAAGCAGCAAGTGCATACTGTCTGCAAAGACTATGTACAACTTGTTTAAAAATATCAATGAAGGTACCTATATTTTATGGGGACACAATAAGATGAAGCATTTAGAAGTATGGATTAAAAAGGCTTCTGTTATGATAGCTAAGGCTATATGGGATGAGACTAATCAAAAGATAATACAAAAACTGAGAAACTGGGAGGTCTTCTTTATGGATATGGAAAGTGAGATTCAAGTAGTAAAAATGTTTTTAGCCCCTTTAGTTTGATATACAGGCCAGGCATATTTTTATCAACTGGATGAGAAGTTGTGTGGATGAGAAAGGCAGTTGTGGTGGTGCAGCAGTTAGTGTTGTCGCCTCACAGCAAGAGGTTCTCTGGTTCAATTCTCAGCTGGGATGCCTTCTGTGCAGAGTCTGCATGTCCTCCCTGCAGTCATGTGGGTTTACTCTGGGTGCTCCGGTTTCCTCCCATACTCCAAAGACATGCAGTAGGTAGATCGGACATTCTAAATTGGCCGTAGGTGCGTGTGCGATTGAGTGGTACCGATGAACTACCGCTGCAGGGCTAGCCACCTGGTGGTGTAAATCTAGGCTTGAGATGACGACACCCTGACCCCATGTGCAAAATGGGAAAAAGGGGTTGAGGATGGATGGATGAGAAGTTGTGAACAATATCTACTGAAGAGTTGAAGGAATTAATCTAGGAGGGGAAGAGGGCAGGAGTTAAGTGGATTAAGCTGATCCTTCCAATAGAACAAGGTGGTTTAGGATTACCTGATTTGAAGGAATATTTTAGAGCCACACAATTATGGCTCATATACACAGCACAAGTAGAAGGTTAAAATTCGAAGTAGAAAGGGATGATGATGAAAGCTGGAAATGGGGGTTGAAGAAATAGAGAGAGAGAGTGGGATTCTTGATGCATATCCTTAAGGAGAATAATAACCGCTATACAGAATACTATAGTCATAAAGTATTAGAAAGTATTGTAAGAACTAATCCAACATGAAAATAGAGAAAGAAGATTTTGTTGATAGGGAAGACTGCAAGTAGGAGTACACAGAAAAGGAAAGAGGGGACAGGAATTTTCTGGAGATAACTGGCAAAGGAACAAAGATATTGGGAGCAAATAATTAGAGAGAGAAAGTTAAAAGAATGGGACTGCAGGCTAGACACTCCCTTCCCTACCAAGTACTGATAACAGAGTATAGGCAAAGATAAAGGGATAGGGGAATCCTACGTGAAAGACCTGCTCTGGTAAAGTTTTTAGGTCAATCTAAAACAGAAGCTGCTGTTAAGAAAGAGATAATTTGTACAGTGTATAAGATACAGTACAATAACTAAAAGAATCAATTAGAGGAGGTTAGAAAAGGTTGTAAGAGATTGGATAAGATATTTAAAGGGAAGAAGTCCGAGTTTTGGGATGAAACCTAGGTCAATGGTGAACTGTGTTTGGAAACCTTATCATTGTTAATAAATTCTTGTTGGCTTGGACTTCGTTTTTCAGTGATTTTTTGGTTTTTGGTTCGTTGGTTCTTGGTTTACATATTTACAAGGGAACAATGGAAGGACATGAGATTGGATAAGCAATTTACAAAGGAACAATTGGAAGTCATGTATGGCTCTAAAGTATGCAACAAGCCCAGAAGGTTTAGGATTTTTGCTTGCCAGTGTTTTCATAGGTATTTTTATACCCCAAGCAGTTTTCAAAGAAGTTTTCCTCAGGCAGATGGCAAATGTGGGAGTGCAACGAGTCAGCAGATTTTAAAAATTCCTTAGAGTATTCTGTCAGATATAATACGCAGTGAATCTAGAACATACCAAAAACTCAAACGAGGTGCGACGCCCACGCCCTGGCCCAGCAATCAGGGAGCCTCAATCTTCACCATTAACACCAGAGAGGGCGTCTCATATAAGAGGAAAGGATAACAAATACACACAGTAAAGTGCAATTTCCCTTAAGTGCACACAGAGAGCACAGTCAGTCTGGGGCTGGTTGCTCCCTTGCTTCCCAGGTCCCCAATAAAACTCCCCACTGGCAGAGCTATAGGGTCTAGATCTCAGCATAGCTGGCAAGCTAACCTCCCTCTGTACAACCACTGCTTCGTGTCCCTGCCCAAGTAGTTGACACACACACACACACACACACACACACACACACACACACACACATTTTGAGATAAGTATTTATACAACTTCACAGACACTCCTGGGAAAGGCTGACACAGCTTCTCCAGCTGTGCCCCTTTACCCAGACTATACGGTAGTAATTACTGCCACCACCAGCTAATAATTATCAGCTACCCAAAGGCCCTTAAAAGGGTGTCCAATTATTACTGTGCAATATTATTATCCAATTGGTAAATGTGACTAATCAGTCAAGGATTATTAGAGTGGCCTTGTACAATAAACTCTAATATGAAATGTACTCTAGAGCTTAACTTGTCTCTACACAAACCAGCCACAAGTAAAAGGTTTTAAAAATATTTAATAATAAATACTAAAAACACAAGACAATACTACTACACCACAGTGCTATTCAAGAGTTGAGATCACACAGAAACTTAAAATAATTCAGTAGTACAGTTCTGACATACCAGAAAAAACACTTAGTCTAAACTTTATCGTTCTAGCTATTTCTACAAGAAAACACACTTCAAAGATAACTTACTCAAGACAACAGGTAGAGTGCTGATGAGATGGATGTCAAGACAAAAATGCTTAATCTCTGGTTCTCACTGTTTAAATTGAAACTCCAGTTCTGATAAACATTGCATCATCTTTTTCACACTTCCTGGAGTTTCCAGGCTACACATTAACTGCATTTACATTCTTTTACACTTAGAGCAATAAAGGACATTCCACATGTAAATTCTGGTCAATACCTTTAGCCTTAAAACAATAGGCAGGATGCTTACTCCAGACTCACTGACTCCAAATTCTGACTTCAAAGGACATACAAAACATAATTTTAATTTCAAAGAACATTTGAAATGCTTGGCTTAGTTTTCCTTACAACAGATGGCAATGTTGCCACATTGTTGAAACAGCATTTCTTTACATTTAAGACGCACGCCTGTATTTTACATTTATAGTTACAAATGCCAGAATTATGTATCAAATTCTATTTGACTAGGCTGGCAGCCTTCACCCTTCTCTACCAGTCTTCACACAAGGTCACAAGGTTAAAGGAATGAGTACACTTTATTTACTGAGTGCTTCAGTCTCAGAAATAACAAGACTTCATCAGAATAAACATACATGTATTAAGCCCAGCTTTTAAATTTTTTCCTTCCCATCACATGCTTCTGCCAAACAATCAGAATGGGCTCCCACTCAGTAGTTTAAAAACACGTTAAAAACATTTTTGCACATTAAACATTTTAAAATGAATTCACAATATATAAATGTACATTAGGACCATCAATTGCATTATTATCTAAAAAATTGTGTCCTTAAATGTAAATCTGTTGGTTTTCTGTAAAATAATGTTTTAGATAGTAATGCAGTTGATGGTCCTAATGTACAGAAGTGGGATTTTTGGAAAAGGGAAGGAGCAAATTACACAGATCTAAATGGAAATTGTGGGAATAATACATGCAAAGTAATGTTCAGGAGGAGGAGTGATGATTACAAGAAGGTAGGAATTGAGCAATTTACTAATGGTGGACTAATGAGAATTATAAAAAAGAACATATGTGATGTATAATTAAACAGTGCTGCTGCTTTCCATCACGATTGTTGATGTACTGTGCGCATGACTATGGGACTTGTGTTCCCACAGAAATCAAGCACCGTGGACCCAAACAGGTGGCAAAACAGGCTTTAATGACAAGTCCACCACAATACGAATAGTGACACAAGTATTACACAGGAAATCCACTGCAGCACAAAAAATATTAACGTTCACACTGTCCAAACTCGTTTTTGTCATCAACTTCATCAGATAACCAACAAATCAATTGTCATTACTTTTATATATCAGTTGTAGACATTTAAACCAATCAGATGACATATCTTGTTAGACAAAGCAATTAATATATTTGTAATTGGTAACATTAAAGTGCTGTGCAATAATAAAAATAGATACTCTTACAAACATAAAAGTAACTTAGTAAATTATGAAGTGTCCCTGTCACTGAGTAAATATGATGTGTTCCCACACTTACACACAGTGCATCAGTGCTGTTCAGCAGAAACAACAGAGAAAAGGAGAATCTCTTATGCTGTTTTTCCCCTGCCAGTCTTAATGCAAGAAACCTAGACAAAAGCCAATATTTTGGGAGGGAACATTGGCTCAACTACAGGACAGATTTTATTGCTCTTATAAACTTAGAAAGTTACAGGAAAAACAGGTTTTGTGTTAGTGTGCATTTTCTGAAAGATATAAAGCCTAAACCTCAAATGTCTGTCATTATTTAATGACTTCAATCCCTAGTGTCTTGCCAGAAAACTACAATTTTTATGAGGAAAAGACATGAAGCAGAAATCTGGACAGGCTGCAAGAATCTGGACAGCTGAGAGGTATGAGAATCTGCCGAGAGTTTATGAGGGACAGCACAAAAATACAAGAAAGATCAGCTCAGTTTTTGTTTCTTTAGTTTTGTAGACCGTACCTGACTTTTCTTGTATTTTGTTCTGTCCTCCATTGCATATGCCAAAAGAAACATCTGGCTGCTCCATGGTACTTCAGTGGACAGACTTTTTTCTATTGGTATATGCTCGACTTACAACAGGCACACTGGCTGGGCTGTCCAATCAGTGTGCATGTTTCTGAATGGCAATGAGCCTTTATTGTATAATTTGTTGTTTGTATATTAAAGTGGAAGACAAATGTAAATGTGGCAAGCCTAGTACTAGATAACTTCTGCAAGAAAAGCTCCATAGTACTTTCATGACTCATTGTAAGACAGTACATTTGTAAGGTATGGGCTTATAGATAAAGCCTACCTTCAAATTTTTATTAAAGATGTTCTTGAATGGTTGATGGACTTCATAATTATATGGTTCGATCAATATTAATTGGAAGACAATAAGAGGTGAATTGTGCTAAAAAAAGAGTTAGTATCATAAAGAACACTGTACATTTGAGAGCATATGTTTCTTCTTTTGCAGTGCAGGTCAGGGAAACCTGCCCATAGGGAACATCAACATTGAAAAGGGACATGTAGAAAAGGACCTGATTCATACTTGGCACAAACACATGCCTGAGTCTGATAACCTAGATGCAGCATCAGAACAGTCAAAACTCCAGTAGGATAAATGAATATTCACTGAGGAAGCCATCATAAGAATTCTTTCCAGACACTCCACACCAGAGTCAGGACAATCTGCCAGCTTTTTCAGAGGACAGTCTACAAGGGAGGACCAGATTTAGGAGAATGAGGGAGGTAGCTAAGAGACCTGAGGCACAAAATGGTACAACATTATTTATTTACAGTCTATCAAGTTAGAAAGAGGATGTGGTCTCTGGCACCCATGCTCTGCTAAACAGATTATTCATAACACATTTGAACAACAGTAAAACAAAATAAAAACATCCAATCTCCCAAGCTTTCTAAAAGGTCCACCTGGTGTGGCAGAACCCATGGAAGTATTCTCAGCACTGACAAGGAAGTCTTCCTCAACCTGGGGGAAGACGAAAAGGGCAGAATGCACAGTGCAAACACACCAGACCTAGAGCCGTTATATGCTCAAGGGTTTGATGACTGGCAATAAAACCCCAGTAGTGCCCACAAAACTGACTGCCAGTGATCCCCTTTCCTGCTACTTTTGTGTCAGCCAACAATGAATACAAGATACGCTTGATCCATCAAGAGACACAGAAAGGTTAATGGGACATAAAGAACTGGAAGCTGTTTCACAGATGGACTTTGAAAGAAGGTGCTTTTACTAATACATAGCCTCCAAATCCCTTACTCTCTCTTCTTTTAACAGGTTTTGGCCCTCGATCACATACAGGACCATCCTGCTGCACTGGCCAACCTTTACAGATATCATCTTGAGTAATATGATTTAGGGTTGTAGCTTCTTGTGCATCTTTCTAGAGAAAGCTTAAGTGAAGTGTTGATATTTATGGCACTTGTACAGAGGGGTTGGAGTTGGCTCAGTTGTTAAGGTGTTTACCTCACAGACAAAAGGTACAGGATCTGATTCTTACCTCTGGGTTGGGAAATGGCTAGGCTTAAAATGACCCACAAGGGCAGATAGCCTAATACTGTCTTATGACCTATGATCCTATATGCTGTGTGCCTTTCCTAGGCAATACAATGAGTACCTGCCTTATGCTATGTGCTTTCCAGGGCAATACAGTCAGTGCTGCTGGATGCCCTGGTTGTGACATGGTGTTCGCAGGTACGATTCAAATATCTCTGCTTTCTACACACTGACTGTGAGAAGTTACCAGTGATGTACTTTACCAATAAGATCCAAATTACACAAGCAGCAAAAAAAATGGTGATCCTGAGGACCTGGTGCACCTTCCTGTCCTAAAATGTGGTATCAAGACATGTACTGGTGAGAGGTGCCTGCACTTATGAGTACAAATCTGCAGATTTCAGAACTGCATTCACCAGAGGATATCAGAAAACAAAATTCCAACTTATCCCCAATGCAGAAAGCCTTCAAAGTCATATCTTTCAAATACTTACCTAAAGAATAGTCTCTGCACTCGTTTCCTTGGAAGCCTCTTACAGTTAGAGCATCAGAAGAGATTTCTTCACATGATTCAGAAAGTGGTTGGACAATATCAAGTCTTGGCCTTGCATGGTTCTGCTTTTCCTACAGAAAACAAAATCAGGAAAATATTTTCAGTAAAATCTTCAAAGTATATTAAAAAAGATTGGTACAATTAGCAGAAACAACAGACACCTTTCTTACCACATCAACTGATCAAGGACAGGCTTCTCTTTGCTGGATCCTTACTTGGGTACTCCCACTCCTTCAATTACCTTTAATAACTATTTTGCATCTTTTTTCAGCAAAATTCCATACTCAAGGACACTGACATCAGTCAAATAAGCATGGTCATCCCAAGAGCCTCGGATTTTGTCCCCAAGTCATCAATGAACACTTTCCTACAAATCAAGGAACAGCAATGCAGATTTGACATCATATCACTAGGCAAATACTGCAAAAATATATACTCAAGACCAACAGCAGCACTTGGTAGAAGACCACTCATGTATAGGAGAAGGAAGGAGGACATCTGGATCCGATCAAAAAGGATCTGCTCATAGACCAACTGATACAGTAAGAACATACCTGTTATAATGTACAATGAAGATTTTTCTTGATAAGTCCTTGTCTAGGACTTCAGTGTGTGAAGAGAGCAACTGGAGGATTGCATAAGCACAAAGTTCAACCAACCAAATCCTGGTTGGAACAATAATCCTTGTTGAAAGTGTCCACAGATGGTCAAGTGGCTGCAGCACAAATGGCTGCAAAGACACATCTTTGAAGAAGCCACTCTCCTGGTGAATTGGGCTCTGAATGCAGCATTTGCTAATGGACTGTTAGCTTAATGATGGCAAAAGATAATGCTGCTGACAGTCCACTTAGTCATTATCTGCTTGGCAACACCAAGCAATTATTTTCTTGATGCAAATGAGATGAACAAAATGGCCCATTCAAGTTGCCTTGTGCACCCATGCCAATGAACACCTATCTGACTATGCACATAGGTTAATAGGTGTGTGTTAGGCTAATGGCCCTGGAGCCCTTACAAGCCTAGCCCATAGGATTACCCTGGCATCGTGCCATCAACATTATAAAGGACCCCCTCTCTCTTAGCTTCTGCCACAAGAAAATGAAGTTAAAAATCTGGTTAAGGGAAAAATAAAAACAAAATCCCCTTGTACCTTAATCCTTGTGGAAAACCAAGTGTGGATCTCTACTTATAAGGACTGCAGCTCTGAGATACACTGCACGGAGTGACAGTAATTAAGATAAAGGTTTTCCATGAACAGAATTTGAATGTTCCTTGGATAATCAGTTCATGTGGTGGGCAGGCAAGAGTTCTAACCTTGAAGTACAGATCCTGTAGGGGAAGGTCTTCTAATGCTTCACTACTTGGTGTCGCAACACAGTTTTGCGATCCCCACAGTAATGATACTGAGAGACAACTGATATGTGAACCTTGACTTTAAAATACCTGAAGTCAAAATCATATTAGTGCTGAAAGAATGTCAAAATTACCTGCAAGCTAACCGGCTAATGTGGTACAGGTTACTCCAGACAGAGACCCCTTTCCAACTGGCTGCATAAGCCTGCCAGGTTGAGAGGTTCCTAACAGATTTGATCACATCTGAGTTACCAACTGCTAAATATGGTTGAATATAAGGGTCGCCCCATTAGAAGTCAGGCCCTGAGGTGGAGCTGGCTGTCCCCTCCAACAAAATGCCATCATTGTCAAGGACCAGAAGAATCCTTGCAGCATGAAAGTATGCCCTTTGCAACTGTCATGAGATGACTAGAATAGGTTTTGGTACTTCTTCCCCAAAGTCTGCAATAAGGATTGGAATGAGCAGAAATAATGTGAATGAACACAGAAAATTCCCATGTCAAACAACAAAATGAAAACTCCAGCAAAGCTAGAACTTCCAATAAGTGACCTCCCAAACCTCTTCTAATGCTTAGTCAAACACTCTGCATGTGATGTGCCGATGAGGTCATAACAAGGCCGAAATATGCATATCCACGGCTAGTGGGATTTGGCTTTATTGGCCTGAAATTGTCCATTAAAATGACGAAACAAGTCATGGGCATTCAGAATTGCCAATTAGCTGAAACACCTGATGTTCATAAGACTCATTTGCATATATCCCATGTGCCTCTAATACAAGAGGTTTGGGAGGTCACTTATTGGAAATTCTAGCTTTGCTGGAGTTTTCATTTTGTTTTTACTGATTGGTTTTTCAGTGACCTTCTCACTCATTCTTTTTGTTTGCTGTTTGGGATATTTTTGAAGTGACCCTACTGATAATGGACATCAGCTGGGTATAACAGCCCTGTGTTTCTAATGGTTAGTCAAACACTCTGCTTGTACTGTGCAGATGAGATCATAACAAGGCTGAAATAAGCATATCCACAGCTAGTGGGGGTTTGTCTTTATTGGCCTGTAATTGTCCATTAAAATAACGAAACAAGTCATGGGCATTCAGAATTGCCAATTAGCTGAAACACCTGATGTCCACAAGGCTCATTTGCATATATCCCATGTGCCTCCGATCCAAGAGGTTTGGGAGGTCACTTACTGGAAGTTCTAGCTCTGCTGGGGTTTTCATTTTGTTTTTACTGATTGGTTTTTCAGTAACCTTCTCACTCATTCTTTTAGTTTGTTGTTTGGGATATTTTTGCAGTGACCCTAATGATAATGGACATCAGCTGGGTATAACAGCCCTGTGTTTCTAATGCTTAGTCAAACAATTGCTTGTGCTGTGCTGATGAGGTCACTTATTGGAAGTTCTAGCTTTACTGGAGTTTTCATTTTGTTTTTACATGTCAAAGAACAAGGAACACATCACATTGTTAGCTACTCTTTCCCTGCTGACCTAAGCAGAAAAATGGGTGGAGTAACAGCTTTATGAGGAACTCCAAGCCTTGCAGTATTTGCCTTGCAGATAGCAAGGTTTTTGTGGCCATTAGTCTGAAGTAAGTTGTCAAATGAATTTGCTTTTCTGGCGTGAGGAAAGCCATCTGGGAAATTGTGTTCAACCTTGCTCCCAGGAATATTACTTGTTGACAGGGTACAAGATGTGATTTCTTTTCAATTATGGTGTACCCCAGACAAGTTAGCACCTTTTGGACAAATGCCAGATGATTCAAAAGTATGTCCTGGCTTTCTGCCTGAAATAGCCAATCGTCCAGGTATGGGTATATTTGAATATTTTTTTGCCTGCAAAATGCAATGACTGGAGCTAGGCACTTTGTAATACCCTGGGCACAGTAGATAAGCCAAAGGGCAGTGCAGAGAACTGATAGTGCATGTAGCCTGCTTTGAAGCATAGGTATCTTCTGCAAGCTTCCCTGATTGGGATGTGCAGGTAGGCTTCCTTTAAATCCAGTGTTGCCAACCAGGCATCCTTGCCTAGCATAGGAAGCAACTGGTGAAGAGTTAGCATCTTGAATTTTGGGATCACCAAAAAGGTGTTTAGGATATAAAGGTCCAGGATAGGACATGTCTTTTCTGGGTACCAGGAAAAGTCTTGAGTAGAAACCTTGTCCCTTTTCCTCTTCTGGTACAGGTTGAATTGCCCTTATGCTTAAGAGAGAGAGTACTTGCTTTTGAGCCTCTGCCCACTGATTTGGGGGTAGATCTGGCCAACCGTTTGGGGTTAGTAACATGTGGAAGTGAAATCTGTATCATTGGGAAACTATATTAAAAACCCATTTGTCCTGGGTAATGAGTTCCCAGTTTTTTGCCTGCAGAGCAATCTTTCCCCCTAAAGGAGCAGTCAGTTGAGAAGTGCTTAGAAGTTTTAAAGTTAAGTCATTGAGAAAGCTTACGATAGGGGGGAGTCTTAGTACTCCCTGATTTGGAAGTGGGAGCCCCCGACTGCTTAGTCCTGTGCGTACCCTGGGACTGAAGCCTGGGTGTTCTGCTGGTTCTAGGTTTGGACTGAGAAGGCCTGGAAGAAGCAGGAAATGACCAATTCTTATAGGGCAATGCCTACTAAATCTTGGAGGCTGTACTTGTAGGAAATATTTAACAGTTTGCATAGATTTAGCTTTTTCCTCCATCTTTTTAAGTACTACTTCTGCTTTGTTGCCAAACAGGCGGTCCTGATTTAAGGGAGCATCCAGCAATTTAGCTTTAACATAATCTGGCAAGGATTGCCCCATAAGCCAAGCATGCCTTCTAAGTACAGACCTAGTGAAACAGGCCTGCAAGATGCCTCTAGTGAATCAAAACCACATTGCAAAGTACGTTTTCCAACTTGTTCAGCAGAATGCATTAAATCCTGTAAATCCTTATTTTCAGCACAGTCAGGAATCAACATCATTTTCTGTTTAAGCAATGATACTTTAACATATGAAACTGGCAGTTTAAGGCCCTAATGGCCAAGGTTGCAGAAGTGTATACCTTCTTGCCCCATCTATCCAGTGCCCTGTAATCTCTATCAGAGGGGGTAGGATTTTTGGCAGTAGTAGCCTTAATGCCCCTGGGTCCCTGTGAAATGGTCTCAGGATCCGCAGTAGCATTTTTAAAAAGAAACTTGTGAGAGTCAGGAACTCTGTAATATCCATCAGGTTTTCTGGGAGCAGGAGGTAAAGAGTCAGGGGCCAAGCTAAATTCCGAAAAGGCATCATCAACAATGTCTAGTACAGGAGGGATAGCTAAAGTCCTGTGTTGGGGCAAGAGTAAGAAATCCCTAAGCCTCTTTTTAGAATCAGAGTAATCATGGCTTTCCCAGAGAAAATGCTCCCTAAGAGTATGTAAGGTTTCACCAAAAGAGAAATCCTCTGGGGGGAAGCAGAGGGAATAGAGTTCTCTGCATCAGAATCCTCATAGGTAGATAAGGGTAAAATCTGGTCATCATAGGAAACAGAAATTTCAGAAACCTGATCAGAAGTATCATAAGCAAATTCAGTCCTAGGTCTCATAGAGGGGGAAGGTTGGCTTCCCCTGATTAAAGTAATAAGGTCTTCAGCCATTCTTATCATTTGTTTTTTAGGCATAGAGGCCTGACCATGCAGTCTGGGTGTCATTTTTCTAGGCATGGTTCGAGTTTTAGGCCTTGAAAAAGAAAATGGCATCAGTTTAATATGCAAGTCAGTAGGCCTGAATACACCAGCAGAAGCCGGTGCCTGTACAGCGGCTCAAGACCCATCCAAGGTAGAGACATCCACAGGTTCCACAGCTGAAGCATCTCACGGCATGCCGGACTACGAATGGGTCTCAGTAAAGGCCTGCGAATATGAAGTAGCAGGTATCAGGGGCTGCGAAAGCACCTCAATGAGTTCCGGCAAACTGGCGACTAGCTTAGGAGCAGCATCGTCGGCAGCTTTGGACCTAGGCTGCCTGTTGCTGTCTTTATCTATGCATTTTTTCGGAATGTCAGTATTCGGGTGGCTTACCGAAGACATATCTGGATAACTGAACCGAGTACCAAAATATTTAGAAGCGTAAATATACCGACGATGAATAGTTTGTTGTTTAAATAAGGCACAAAACCGACAGCGAGGTACATCGTGGTCAGGGCCTAGGCAAGGAATATAGTATGAATGAAAATCTTTATGAGGTATTTGCTTTCCACAGGGAATACAATTAGTGACTTTTACTGACATCGGTTTAGAGCAAGAAAAAGTTTCCCCAAGGGGGTACTTAGCTTTAGTTAAAGACTTCGGTTCTGAAACTCGAAAATGAAAATTTCAGGAGTCGGCTGACCAGCACTTGCGAACTGCTTCTGCTTCGGGCACCGCACAGCAAGAAAGACAGATGTAATGGCGTCGGCTGCATGCTTTATACCCCTGACTACTTGACATCATGGAAGATGAGACAGCAACTGACGCAGGACCCAAGACTTTGATAATCAGGCCGACTGAGGGCTACTGCAAGCAGATAATCCAAATGTGATGACTGCAACAGTGAAACATGAAGAACATATGGAAATTAACCCATACGCCACTAGATGGGTAGCCAACTGGCTCACCGACAGAATGCATACAGTCAAGGTTGGGGATTCCACCTCTACTAGCAGACCAGTTACCAGTGGTGTACCACAAGGATCTGTGCTGGGCTCCCTACTGTTAGGAATCTATTTCTCAGAAGTCCAGGAAAAAATAGATGGCCTGTGGCTTACCAAGTTCGCCAATGACTGCAAAGTGGGTACAATCATCGAGTCCCCCAACGATGCTGACATACTACAAAAAGGGCTTACACAGACAAATTATTGATGCCAAAGCCACTGATTTAAACTAAATGAAAAAAAAAGTGCTATCATCCCTTTCGGCACAGGGGATGTTCCTGCAAATTACAATATTAACAGTACCTCTCTTAGCCCAAACCCTGTGGTGAGAGATTTGGGAACACAGGCTGATAACCTTAACTTCGATCACCATGTATCCACAGTGGTAAGGACGGCCTTCTATGTTGCACATCTTATAAGTAAGAGCATTGTACCCAGAGCAAAAGATGTTACAACTTCCTTGTACTCAGTCCTTCATCAGACCACTAAGAGAGTACTTCTGTATGTACCTCACCAGACACCTGCAGCAGCTGGAGAGACCTCAGAGGTTTCTCACCAAGAAAGTTCAGGGCCTTCAAAACATGACCTACATGGACAGACTGAAGGCCTTGTCACTGTACTCTGTACCTTACAGGGTGCTGAGAGGCAACTTGTGCCTGGCCTACACAGCAGTCTCGGACCCTGCTCTAATGGAAATGCTGCATATCCGCAAGTCAAATGGGACAAGATTCACTCACTCTAGGGATCTCAACCTAGCCTGCAACATTAACAGGACATGTTGGAGAGACAGCTATGTCTCCCACAGATTGCCACTCTTCTGCAGCAAACTCCAATTAATGTAAAACAGAGGTCCTCAACAATCCTATTTAAGCATAAGTTAGACAACTGGATGGGAGAATGTAAATTTACCCTGGGGGTCATCTATGTCTTTCTTGGATAAGGGCAGTAAGTGCTGTTCGGAGACTCGTGCTGCAAATACAGACCATACAACTTGGTCAATAAGGGAACAAGGGTATAACATGGCTAGCCTTATAAAGTCTCTAGGGCCGATACCCTAGTAACCGTCTATGAACCTATTTCATCTTTTTGGTTTAAATTCACCTATCCTTAACCATTTGTGCATCAGATGTTGGTTTACATGTGGTTGTTTTAAGAGATGTTTACACCTGAAACTATATTTGTTGTATTTCCAATTTTCTCTTTTTTTCTTTATATTACTTCATTTTTTTCCCATTTTCAGCTGCTCTCATACTATTATTTATTTCAAAAGTAGCTACTAGGCTTGAAGACCAGAGGACCACTGAGGAGCCTAGCCCAAATTCCCAGTTGCCCATAAGCATTGTCGGCTCAAGGTCTCACAGTATGCAAGTGAGGTTTGAGGAAATCAACCCCTGTAGCACTGGAACTACAGCTAACAGAATTAACTCCCTGTGCTAAATGACTGGCAATCTAGCTTGATTTCCTATTCTATTCCTTTCTGAAATGCTTCTGTTAAACTAAGCAGAGGTGTTACCTTAGACTTCTCTTCATGCTTTACAACTTTCATTATA
Organism: Protopterus annectens; assembly: GCF_019279795.1. Lineage (NCBI taxonomy): Eukaryota > Metazoa > Chordata > Ceratodontiformes > Protopteridae > Protopterus > Protopterus annectens. The sequence continues at coordinate 390,356,882 of NC_056731.1, read as the reverse complement.
TTTGGATCTGATGAGGTTAGCAAATATGTTTGCAGACGTATGCATGTAATCTGTTTTGAGGATGTCAATACCTCCTTCACACCAAGGGATATATAAATAAGTTCACAGGTAAGTACTAGGCTATCTGCCCATGGGCATTTATAAGACTAGCCAGAATGTGTTGGCTTTCGCTACCCCCTTAGATTAGTTCCCTGTGCCTCTGTCCAGTAGAGTCATTAGTTCCCTGTGCCACTGTCCAGCAGAGCCAATGCAGTGATCCCCGGGGGAAATTCTCTGTTTCCCATCCACCCATCAAGGTTTCTCTTGAAGAGTGTTAGTGAGGGGCTCTGCCTGATGTATATTGCAATCCTGTTCCAAAGCATGGGGGAGTCTCTGGGATAGGAATCTATCCCACCAGCATGTCCTATTTATTGTTGTGGTGAGCTTTATATCTCTAAAGCATGTGGCTCTCCGGGATTTGTTTTTTTTTTTAGGTGGAGCATGTCCATCAATTCTGGGTTGGACATGGCCTTGTATGTCAGGCAGAGATCACCTCTGAGTAAGCGGCATGCAACCGAGTACAGCTGGAGTTTCTTGAGTCGGGCTGCATAGGGCATCTGTTTGAGGCCAGTAATCCTCTTGGTGAGGTACTTTTGTGGTCTTTCCAGCTGTTGCAGGTGTCTTGTAAGGTACATCCCAAATGGGGTGTTGTATTCTATGATGGGTCTAATGAGTGATGAGTAGGGAGGCACAATAACCTCTTTTGTTCTAGATGCGAACCCTTTTGTGATTAGGTGGACCACATAGAAGGATTTTTTAACCATCTTGGCAATATGGTTATCAAAGGAGAGATTACTATCTACTTGGGTCCCCAGATCCCTTATTACATTTTCTGTATTTAGGGGACTACCACCTATGTGGCAGTTCGTGCTTACTTTGTTTTTTCCAAAGGGGATGACTATGCACTTTTTGGCATTTAGCTTGAGGCCATGATTTTGACACCAGGTATCCGTCTCAGTGAGACCCATCTGGAGGGTGTCTGTATCAGCCGGAGAGTCAATTATGGCCCCTAGTTTGCAGTTGTCTGTGAACTTGGTCAGCCATAGTCCTCCTATGCTTGCCTGTACCTCTGAGACGTATACACCGAACAGGAGGGGTCCTAAGACTGAGCCCTGGGGGACGCCACTTGTAACCAGTTTATAGTCGGACGTAAAGCCTGCAACTCTTACCATGTGGGTTCTATCCATGAGCCAGTTGGCAACCCATCTCGTGACGTAGGGGTTTATGTTCAAGCTGGTGAGCTTGTCTATAATACTAGAATGGGGAATGGTGTCGAAAGCCTTTGCGAGGTCTAGGTAGGCTGTGTGGACCTCCTTTCCCTCGTCTAATGCCTTGGTAACTGTCTCAAAGATGTCCACCAGGTTTAGGAGGCATGATGTACCCTTAACAAAGCCAAACTGGGTAGGGTCCAAGGTTTGGAGGTTCCCAATGTCTCTGTTAATGAGTTCCATGATGATGTGTTCCATAGCCTTGAAGACCAGGCTAGTCAGGCTTATAGGGCGATAGTTCCTGGGGTCCATTGTGGCTCCACCTTTGTGGAGCGGGATAACTGTTGCTGTGCACCACTCTGTGGGCACGTAGCCTGTAGAGAGGCTGAGTTTGAACAGTGTGTTTAGGTGAGGGGTAAGTTCATTTTGCAGCTCTTGTAAGACACAGCCTGGGACACCGTCCAGTCCCATTGAAGCTGTGTTTTTGGCTTTGGATAGGGCTGTTTTAACCTGTGTGTCGGTGACTGATGGGGCCCTACATTCTTCTGGTACAGTTATGGGCCCTTTAGGGGGTGAGAGGGGGGTGAAGTTTGCACTAAACCTGTCTGCCAGAATGTTGGCAATATCAGTCGGTTCAGTGTATTTTGTGCCATTCTGGACTAACTCAGAGCAGATCTCAGATTTTCCACTTAGTTTGTTAACATAGCTAAAGAAGGCTTTGTGGTTATCTTTGGAGTCATTGGCAATTTTTCTTTCAAAACTAGCCTTGGATGATTTAATGAGGGATCATAGTTTTTTGCGGATACTGATCAGGGATGTCTTTCCTTCTTGGGATTTTACTCTTTTCTGTACTAGTTTCCTCCTTCTGTTGTATAGCTTGTTTATGGCAGGGGTCCACCAGACTGGTTTCCTTTTCTTGGAGGAGTGAGTCCTGGTTTTACTTGAGATAGCACGATCCATGCATTCCTGCAGATGCTCATAGAGTGCCTTTGTAAAGGTTTCAGCAGCTTGGATAGCATTGTCCTTTATCATGGGGGCTGTGAACATTTCCACCTCGGTCTTGAGTAACGTGAAGTTTGCTTTTGAAACGTTTTTCATGGTGGTTTCCTTGATTGGGGGTGGGGGCAGAATGTGGATATCCAGAGTGATTAGTCTATGGTCTGATCTAACCAATGAGGGGTTGACCTCCGGTGTGAAACACCGGTCGCCCATGCTGGTGATGACCAGGTCCAATATGTTGTTCCCTCTGCTGCGAGTGTTGACCAGTTGATCCTGGGCATTTGAGTTTATAAATTCTAGGAAGCGTTGGGCAAGTGAGTTAGTACTTGAGTAGTTCTCCCAGTTTATGTTTGGGTAATTGAAATCACCCAGTATTAGGGTGTTTGGTAGGACCTTCATATTTCCCAGTGTCTCCAGAAATGTGGAATGGGGGTCCTGGGCCATGGTCAGTGATTTGTAGCAAGCTACAATTTGGATTGCAGTTTTGCCCGTTGTTAGTTGCACATGGATGATCTCTGATGCATTGTCCTGCGCCACTAACCTGGAGGTGTGGGTATCCTTGATGAATATGGATACACCCCCGCCTTTTGTGTTTTGGTCCTGGTTCTGTGGCCGAAAGGTATGGCATGCGTTATAGCCCAGTAGTGTTGGGGTGCTCTCAGGAGCCTTAAACCAGGTTTCTGTTACTGCACAGATGTCAATGTTCTCCATACTGAGGAGTGCCTCGAATGCGTGCATTTTGAGGTTTAGACTTCTGGCGTTGAGTAGCATTACCCTCAGTTTTTGGTTACTTGTGCTATTTATGGTGGTGGATTTGTCTTTTGAGCCTTACCTAAAAAAGGCACTATGGGGGTGGCAAGAGCCTTGGCCAGTATTTGAAAGCCTAAGGGTGACAGGTGCAAGCCATCTCTTGCGAAGCAATGTGGCCTGTCGAGCATGTCATCCCAGGCGGACAGATACTGGATCCCCTTTGAATGACACCAGAAACTTAGCCAATTGTTGAAATTGATCATTTTTTCTTTATACTGTGGCATCATTCTTGGTGAGGGCAGGATGCTACTCAGGGTCAGGGTCATACAGGCCTCGGCTACATGATCAGAGAGCTCTTCCATGTCTCTTTTCATGTAGTCCAGGGAGGTACGTCTTAGGTCATTCACACCAACATGGACAATGACAGAGTTGTATTTGTACTTGTTCTGGAGTGACCTGAGTGCTTGCGTTATGTGGCGGATCCTGGCACCCGACAGGCAGCTAACTGTAACCTTCTCCTTGTCCAGCCTAGTTAGTGGGACATCAGTGTGCCTGACTACAGGGTCGCCTATTACTAGTGTGTTGGGTATGTTATTTTGCATTAAGGGCTGTGATTGCGTGGCACACTGATATGTGAAGTATGTGTTTCATGGTTGGTGATGGGGTGTGGAGGTTGCTTGGATGTCTGCTTTGGAAGTCTCTGTTGCTTTTGCAGATTTTTATTTAGAGCCTCCGAGTATGTTTTCATGTATTCATGTGCATTATTTGCCGGTATTGGTTTATTAGGTCTATGTGAGACTGGTGGTGTGTTGCAAGTATTACCCTTCTCCTCTTGACTGTCAGTTCCAGTCCTGGGTTGACAGAGCTTTGCCTCCAGTTTGGCTGTACAGTTGCATCTCTCGCATATATTAGTGTTTGGTGGTAGGAGGAGAGGGTTGTCTGTGTATATGAGGCAGGTGTAACATTGCCTCAAAATGTACAGATTCACCTGTTGGACTGGAGAGTACACCGGAAAAGTACAGTTTTGTACCTACCATAAATGTAGATGTTCGAAGATCCACATTGCTGCAGTCATAACCTGTGGGTAGTCCGCTGTCCTCGGTCGGCCCGAATACCAAAGTGTTAGGCTGCGGTCATGGTCGCTCAGATCTGCGCCAGCACGCCGTGGCGCCATATCCTCAGTCTTTCTTGCCCCAGATGTCAGAAGGCCTTAAAAGAAAGGCCATAGCCAAAATGGAAAAACACCCAATCACCCATGTAGAAACAATATTTACAACACAAACCACACAACCACCCCAAACTACAGAGGGAAGGAGGTGGACTGCAGCAATGTGGATCTTGAACATCTACATTTATGGTAGGTACAAAACTGTACTATGTTCTTCATCTCACATTGCTGCAGTCATAACCTGTGGGTAGAATCCCAAAGCAAAGGTAAAGGGAGGTTGGCAAAATCATAAAGCATTGGGAGCTGCTAACATGCCCTGTAAAACTGCAGTGGCAAACCCAGCCCTAGATTTGGAATAAAGAGGGAGATGGTAATGTTTAGAAAAAGTGTGCACTGAACTCCAAGTAGCTGCCTCCAAAATATCTTTAGTAGCTACTCCTTAAAAAGCAGTAGAAGTGGCAGTCGCCCTAGTGGAATGAGGTCTGATTCCAGCCGGAACCTCCTTACCATGATGAGAATAACAAAAAGCAATACAATGGCCAATCCACTTAGAAATAGTTTGTTTTGAAACAGGTTTCCCCTGAGAACCCAAAGCAAAAGAAATAAACAACTGTTGAGACTGCCTGAACCCTTTGGTTCTGCTCAAATAATAACGCAATTGCCTGTGAATATCCAAAGAGTGCAAAATTTTTTCCCCTTTATTTTGGGGATCACCATAAAATGTAGGCAAATGAATAGATTGGTTTAATGCCACATTAGAAACAACCTTAGGCATAAAAGTAGGGTTAGGGAGACCCTATCCTTATGAAATATTAAGAAGGGTTCAACTGCCATTAGAGCCTGTAATTCAGATACCCTTCTAGCAGACGTAATGGCAAACAAAAAAGCAGTCTTCCAAGACAAAAACTTCAACTCCGTAGTAGCTGCAGGTTCAAAAGGAGGTAAAGTGAGCTTTTCCAACACAAAATTGAGATCCCAGGAAGGAGTAGGAGCTCACGTGGGGGTCTTATGTTTTTGCCCTCTAAGAAATTGCTTAAACAAAGGGTGAGAGAATAAAGGAGGGTCACAGTCATAGTGAGCAGAAATGGCTGCAGCATGAACTTTTACAGAGGAGAAAGACAAACCCTTGTCTAATAATTCTGTAAGATACTGAAGTGAAACACTCAAATTAGGCACAGAGACATCCAAGCTCTTTGTTTTGCTCCAAAGAAAAAATCTCCTCCATTTATCAGCATAAACATTCCTGGTACTAGGCCGTCTGGCCTCCAAAATGACATTCAAAACTTGTTGAGGAAGCGACCCCCAGGGTCTAAAACAGAATATGCCAAGCTGTCAGATGCAGGGACTGTATCCTGACATTGCGGAAATGATTGCTTGCCTGGGACAAAGGTGTGGAACTGATGGCAAAGGCCAAGGAGGCTCCTAAACTCCTCAGCAGAGGGTACCAGTGCTGACGTGGCCAATCTGGAGCTATTAGAATCATGCAAGGCTTGTCCTGTCTGACCTTCAAGAGCACCTTGGGAAGAAGAGGCAGAGGAGGAAAGGCATAGACGTGAAGGTTGTTCCAACTGAATGATAGAGCATCCACTTTCCAAGCTTTTGGGTGAAACAGCTTTGTGCAAAACTTTGGCAGTTGGAAATTTAGTGGAGAAGCGAACAGATCTATGTCTGGAGTTCCCCAAGCCACCGTCAACTGTTGAAATACATGAGGATCCAATTTCCACTCATGGGGATCCACCATCTGTCTGCTTAAAACATCTGCTAAGGAGTTCTGTGCTCCCGGCAGAAACCTTGCCTGAAGAGTGAGGTGCAAACTGAGAGCAGTCTCCCACAAAATCATAGCTTGTCTGCAAAGAGGGTACGAATGGGTTCCCCCTTGCTTGTTGATGTACCACATGACTGTTGTGTTATCTGTTTGAATCAACACCTGTCCTGGTTGAAGTAGATCCTTGAAGGCCATCAGGGCAAATTGGACTGCTAACATCTCCTTCATGTTGATATGCAAATGTTGTAGTCTGGGAGGCCACGTGTCTTGAACCCATTTCCCATTGAAGTTTGCTCCCCAAGCCATGTCTGAGGCATCTGTCGTTAAAATCTGACTCGCCTTTGGTCGGGTCACAGAGAGTCACTTGTTTAGGTGACATTCCTGAGCCCACCACAAGAATTCTCTTTGGATGCAAGGTATTATCTGAATGACAGTGTCCAAATCGTGGCAGTGTTGAGTCCATACGCTTTTGAGATACCATTGTAGCTTCCTCATATGCAGTTTGGCATTGGGAAGCACCAGAATACAAGATGCCATGAACCCCAAGGCCTGAAGGACTGTCCTTGCAGTCAGCCTGGACCATAGAGATAATTGCTGGAAGTAAAGGGCAAAATTTCTTTGTTTGTCCCATTTGAGAGGCTGTGTTCAGTCTCACACCCAGAAAGCACATGTCCTGAGAGGGTACTAGACTGGACTTTGTTTCATTCACAGAATACCCTAGGCACCTTAACACTGTCATAACATACTGAAGATGGTGAAGTAACTTGACTTTGTCTTGAGCAAGAATCAGGCAATCGTCCAAATAAGGATAAATTTGTATTCCCTTAGTCTTAAGAAGGCTATCAGCCAGAACTTTGTGAACACCCTGGGCAGTAGATAAGCCAAAGGGCAATGCAGAGAACTGATAATGAAAATGCAGGAACCTCCTGCAGCTGGGCCTGATAGGAATGTGAAGATAAGCCTCTTTGAGATCCAGAGTTACCATCCAGTGGTCTTTGCCTAGCAGAGGCAGAAGCTGTTGCAAGGTTAACATCTTGAATTTGGGAATGTCCAGGTATGTGTTGAGAATAGACAAGTCCAGAATTGGCCTCCAAGTGTTTCCTTTCTTTGGTACCAAAGAACGGCGAGAATAAAATCCTAAGCCAAATTCTGACAGAGGGACCCCTGGATAGCCCCATTTTAAAAGTAAAGAAATCTGTTTGTGAGCCTCCAACTTTTGCTGAGGAGGAACGTCTGGCATGCCTTTGAAAGGAGGCAAGGTGTGAAAATAAAACTTGTAGCCTCGGTCTATAATGTCCAACACCTATTTGTCCTGGGTGACTAAAAGCCAATTTTGCCTGAAAAGTGCCAACTTTCCTCCCAGAGGAGCTGCCAGACAGGAGAGATCTGGCAGCTGGAGACACAGGTCATTGGGTCTGTTTATGAAAAGGCTGACCCCTGCCCTCACCTGAAGATTGTGCAGGGGAACTCCACGTCCTAGGCCTGAAAGAACCCTGAGCATGAGCTCTGCCCCTACCACGTCTAGATCTGCCCCTAGACTGTAAATCAGAAGAAGGATAAGCCCATCCCTTAGTAGGCCAATTTCTGCTAAACTTAGGGGGCTGCACCTGTAAAAAATCCTTAACTGTCTGCATAGACTTAGCTTTGTCTTCCATTTTCTTCAAAACTGACTCCACAGGAGAACCAAACAGAACTTCAGACTGAAGGGGAGCATCCAAAATTCGAGCTTTAACATGCTCTGACAAGTTCTGATCCTAATAACTGATCCAGTGGCAGCCACCCTGGAAGAAGCCTGAAGAGCATCAAAACCACATTGCAAAGAATGCTTACCCACCTGATCAGAGGCATGAACTAAATCCTGCAATTCCTTACACTCTATGCCCTCTGCCAAAGCATCTACCTTAGATTTTAACTGACTTAGGAGAAAATTCTGGTACTTCAGCATATGAAACTGGCAATTCAAAGCCCTCATTGCTAGAGTGGAAGAGGTATACACTTTTACCCCACCTATCCAAAGCTCTAGAATCTTTATCCATAGGAACTGGATTCTTTACAACAGAAGCCCTGACACCCTTAGGTCCCTGGCTAATAGTTTCCGGGTCAGCTCTTGGGCTCTTATACAAATATTTATGAGCCTCTGGCACTCTGTAATACCTGTCTGGCTTGAGCGGGGCAGGAGGCAAAGAATCAGGATTAAGGGAAGCTTCAGTGAAAACATCCTGAACAACATCCAAAACAGGGGGTATAGCCAAGGGCCTATGCTGTGGTAAAAACAAAAATTCCCTAAGTCTCTTTCGAGAATCTGAGAAATCCTGACCTTCCCACTTAAAATGCTCCCTCATGGAATGCAGGGTTTCAGAAAAAGAAAAATCCTCTGGAGGGGAAGCAGAAGGACTAGAATCCTCTGCATCTGAATCAGAATAAGGAGGAAAATCCTGAATGTCTTCAGCCGAAGACTCCGAGTAATCTGTGGAATGCTCCAATCCTTCCACCTCTGGCTCCACCCTAGGCCTCTTATCTGTGATTAAGGTAATCAAATCTTCTGCCATTTTCAGCATATGCTTTTTAGGTACAGAACCTGCAGAACTAGGGCTAATGCCAGAGGAAGACAAACCAGGCCTGACCTTAGAAGGTACCTTAGAGACAGAAGTAGAAGGCCTAACCACCTTATGCAAAGAAGGGACTACAGAGACCTGAGAGGCCCCCTCAGCCTGACCCGACTCCTGAGAGGCCACATCCTGCAAAATAAAGGCTCCCCTGAGACTCAGCTGAAACCTCAGCTGGATCCACAGACGCTTACTGAAGACAAGCCTAGCACAATCTAACCTGCTTATTAAATCTAGCACAAAGAGACACAGGCCCCAAGCAAGGAATACAAAGAGTGGTAATCCCTATGAGGTATCTGTTTCAAATACAATTATTCACTTTTCTGACATCGGATTTAACTGAGGCAAGAAAAGACAAAATATTCTGGTCTGAAACTCAGAATACGAAAATTTCACCATGCGGCAAGAAAGACTGAGGATATGGCGGTCATGCCAGCCTAGCACTTTGGTATTCGGGCCGACCGAGGACAGCGGACTACCCACAGGTTATGACTGCAGCAATGTGAGATGAAGAACATCTGCCCTTTGGACATGTCTGAATAGGTAGAGTAAGCTGTTTTTTCTGATTGGCTGGTGGGGATGAATAGAGAGCCTTGTCCTTCTGGACAGTATAGGGGGTCTAGTGCTAGGGTTAATTAGTGCTTGCTATGAATTTTAAGCAAGTACTTGACTGTGAAATGAACGGTTTGACTGCTAAAGTTGAAGGCTTGTCTAGTTCCAAGGGAAAAATTGAAAGTAGTCTTTGTGGAGCCGAGAAAAGTTTAACTCTAGCTAAATGGCGCTGCCCAGAGCACAAAACCGCACAAATGCGTTTTTTATAGCAGGGAAGTGAAAGAGATAGAAATTAGCCCAAAATGGCCGATAAACTACTAACTTCTGTACTGAAACCACTCCTCCAGGGACAGATAGGCTGCTCAAAGCTCCCCTCTCTCACAGGTGAACAAAGAAACTTCCTTCTATCCAAGTAAGGTATGGGCAACACAGAAACTTGTAACACAGCCCTGGATTCAGCAATAACCTGAAAACTGGACTATACTAGTTCAGAAAGGCGTGAAGAAGTATATATTTTTTTTTGTTGTTTTTTTTTTTCAGAAAATAGAACAGATACAATCAAAATTAGCCCAAAATGGCCAGACTTGGTATGCAATGTTTTTTATATAGAATTTGATAACCAGGAAGCAGTTTCTTGTTTTCTTGACAAACTGATTCAAAGCTGTTTGGGGCCAGTCAACAGAACACAATGATTTATACATTAGACTATTTTCTAGATGTCAAGGCAGTTTTCAGTTTTAGCTTTAACTGTCTGAAGTATTCCTTACTAAGCTTTGTTCTTATTTGTTCATGTTTTATTGCTGACTCTTCATCTATTCTCAAATATTTATACAGTCTCTCCCATTCATGTTCATTTATATCACATTTCTGTCTCAGGTAGATATTTTCTTGGTGCTGCAGTTTCCATGTTATAAATGTTGCTTTTGTACATTTATCACGACCAAATATCATTATTATATCATCTGAGAAAATTTTATCCATTTGTAGTACTGCTTTCAGATACTTATCTGATGAACTATACAGTTTTAAATCATCCACAAAAAGTAGATGAGATGGCTCTCATGACATCTGAGTGATGCTCCAGGTGCATCTGCAGTTAACTCCTACTGGTACCTCTAGGCGTCAAATATTGCTTGTTCATATTTACATCAATAACCCCAAAACCATGCCATGTACAAGATTTTAAAAGACTTCATCTTAAAGCTTACACAATGGCAAACTCAACTGCATTAATATTTTGCCTTTGTCTAGTGCAGACAAACAGATATTAATTGTTGCTTTTATGATATTCATTTGTATAGATATAATTTTCACATTTTTCTAAATATCTCAACAACTAAGTAACAGAGAGAACTCCTGAGCCTCATATTGAAGCTCTCAGCTAGACAAATAAAATGCTGCTGATAGTACGTGTGTAACTTGAGTGGTTGCTGAGCTATTATACAAGTGGTTTACAAAATATTACAAATGTAATGGTTACCGTGTTTACTGTGACTTATAAAATTCAGATTAAGACCTAGAACCTAAAGAATACTACCAATATAAAAATAGTTTGTGCTGAAGAGTTTACCATTTATACTTCTTTCATAACCCCTATGGTTCCAGAGATATGAACATTTCTTTGAAATGTGAGGATATAATCTGATTCTGTCAAATGGCTTAGGCTCCTACTATTGGAAGTTACAGTGCAAACTTCCTGAGCTGCACTGGAGTGAATGAGATAAGGTTGTTTTCTTATAGCTTCATTGGCTCATAGTTAAGTACTACACCAGTTGCCCTTGCGGACCATTTTATGCCTAGCCATTTTCTTTTTTTTGAGCTCGAAATAACCTATCCCATTTGGTTGTAGATTGGCATTATCCATCCCATGGTTGATAATTATAAATTATCCCTATTAAGAATAACTGAGATTATACCATAGATAATATCCAGAGGACTCATGCATGGGATAAAGCATTTGGGAGCTGCATCTGTCATATCAATAGTACAGGGGGCAGTCCTGGGGTAAAGCTTCTGTTTCCCAAGCATAGATCTAAATTGTGCTTGAAAATGGACAGGGATGAACTTTGTTTCATGTTTTGTTTCATGTGGATGGTGTCGGTTCCACAGCAGCAGTATCCTCTGCATGACATACTAATCCCTCCAAACCATTCTCTTCATGTTGAAGAGGAGGTTTAGATTCCTAGATTGAGTACTTCTGATGCCATTTGACTTGCAGATGTGTAGTAAATCCATCAGTACGTGAGGATACTTGGATGCTACTTCACCTCTCAGCAGTCTGTAGGATACAGAGTATAGTGACAGCACTTTAAGTCTGTCCATGTAGAACATGTTTAGGTCTTGTGTCCTTTTAGTAAAGTCTCTCTCTCTGTGGGCATTACAGTTGTTGCATGTGTCTGGACATATACATGCCAAAGTGTGCACTGTATTCAATGTTTGGCCTAATGAAGGCTGTGTAAAGGGGACAATGACATCCTTAGCTCTAGACACAATCTCATTGTTTATAAGCTGTACAATACAGGACTGTCTTACAATAGATATATGTTGGTCAAAGGTTAGGCCACTGTCCACATAAGTTCCCAAATCTCAAACAACCGAGTCAACTCTTAGGGGCATATTGTCAATGTGGTAGTTCCCTAGGTTATCCAAAGGATACGATAATGCATTTTTTGGTCATTTAGTTTTAGTTCATGATTTTGGTACCAGTTATGTATTTGAGACAAACCTTCGTGCAGGATGGCTATGTCATTTATGGGGATTCAATAAATGCTACTAGCTTGCAGTCATCAGCAAACTTAGTTTTTACTTCAGTAAAGTAGATGCCAAACAAAACAGGTTCCAGCACAGAACCCTTGGGGACTCCACTGGTTAGTGGCCTCTCTGTGTATGTAACTTCTCCTATTTTGATTATCTGCTTCCCATCTGTGAGCCAGTTTGCAATCCAGTGAGGGACATAGGGGGTTTATTTACCTTTTCTACTATGCCTGCGTGGGGAAATGAGTCAAAAGCTTTGACCAGGTCAAGGTGTATGATGAGTACCATTTGGCATTCATCCATTGCTTTTGTGACCTTTTCAAAAATATCTACCAGCATGACCTACCCCTGATGAATCCAAACTGAAATGGGCCTCATGCGCAAAGATGGGTCCAGTGTTTGAAGGTTCCCTATATCCTAATTGATTAATTCCATGATAAGTCTTTCCATGGCTTTGCAATATGAGGCTGGTCAGACTTATGCAAGGGAATGACCGTAGCTGTTCTCCACTCACTTGGTACAAAAGCTGTATGAGGCTGAGATTGAACAGTGTTGGTAGGGGTGTGGCTATATCATGTTTCATGTTATTTAAGAGGCATCCAGGGATATTGTTAGGACCCATTGATGCAGTGGTTTAAGCTTTTGATAGCACTTTTAGGACTTGGTCTTATGAGATAGCTTGATGTGAACCACTTTTAGGTATATGTTGAAGGACAAAGGAGGGAAGACAGGGTGAAGTTAGAGATACATTTATCAGCCAGTAGTTTCATTTTATCTTCAGCTTCAGTGCAGGTAACATTGTTCACAATAAGCTCAGCACACTGCTGCATTTTGCTTCTGAGATTACGAATATAACTAAAAATGCCTTTTGATTGTCTTTGGCTTGGGCAACTATTTTAGCCTCAAATTTGGCTTTGGTGGATTTTATTAAGCTCTTTAGTTTGTTTATTTTAGGGAGGAGGGCTCCAACATTCTGGGAATTACTCTTCTTACTTTTGATAAAAATTGTTTTCCTTTTATTATAAAGCTTGTTGATATTATGGTTTCATCATGTGGGTATGTTTCTGGGGTTAGCCTGCACTTGTTCAGAGTACAGCTGTATCTATGCAGCTGTTTACATGCTAGTATAGTGTGGTGGTGTACAGTTTTGCATATTCAATGGAGTTAACTTGGTCTGGTAGGGATATGAAGCTTCCCAAATGTATCACTTAGGAGTAGGTAGTTCTCTTACATTTGTAAGATAAGCATGTGAATCGTATTAATATTTACAAATGACATATGATTATTTATAAAATTCCAGATAACTGGGCTGGCAGTGTCACAATTCTCTCATCCCCAAAAACTCAAGCTAGTTTTTCAACTGATCCTTGAGAAACATTGCTTGAGAGGGTTGAGTCTACCTTAGAATACCTTACCCCATTCCCTGTCTTGAAAGCCCATCTGCGTTGGCATTGCTAACCCCACTGCAGTGCTGCATTGTCATATCGGGTCTATATTAGATTTCAGAGAACTTAAAAAAGCGAACGGTGATTAATCGACCCTATGTAAGCGAAAGCTTACAATTTCAAACTGTCAGAACAGAGAAAAAAATTACTATTCCAACAACAACAACAACAACAACAAAAAAACATACTTTAAACATTACATTAAGTGGGGGACTTCACCCCCCCACACCCCCCGATGTGGGGGGCTGTACCCCCACACCCCCCTACTTAAATATACCAACTCCGAGACCGCATTACAGTGCCGAAAATGGTAAAGTAACAAAGCGGCCAAGCGAATTCTTTCCCAGGGAAAGAATTTGCTTAAAAACCGCTTCGATATTTTGCCGTTTCAGGCTTTTGAGTTCGATCAAGACGCATTCGAAAGCATGCGTCTTCAGTCTTCTAATAGGGAACCGTCATATCATATGTTTGCAATCTTATGCTCCACCTTAGTAACTTGGCATTTTTCTGCCTGGCTCGATGTAGCCATGTTAAGGGATTGTGGTCTGTAACTAAAGTGAATTTTCTTCCATACAGATAAGCTGAAGTTTCTGCAGTGCCTACACTATGGCTAGGCATTCATTTTCTACCGCTGCATAGCATTCCTCCCTGGGTTGGAGCCTATGACTGAGATAAGCCACTGGGTGCTCTTCTCCCTCTGAGGAAACCTGGCTAAGTACAGCCCCCACCCCATGGTTTGAAGCATCCACCTGCACAACAATTTTATTTGCTGTAATCTGGACTGGCTAATACAGGGGGTCCTCCCAAAGCTCCTTTAAGCTTCTGGAATGCCTGCTCACATGCTGGGGTCCACACCACCTTATCTGGCTTGTTTTTCCTTGTCACGTCTGTGAGGTGACCAGCTATGGTACTATAACTGGGGACAAACTTTCTGTAGTACCATGCTGTCCCTAAGAATTCCCTCACCTGCTTTTTGGTAATAGGGGAAGGCCATGCTTGAATGGCTTCCACTTTGGCAGGGTCTGGCCTAATATTACCACTCCCCAATCTATGTCCCAGGTAGGAGACTGCTGCCATACCCACCTGACATTTGCTGGGCTTAATGGTTAACCATGCCCTTTGCAGTCTGCCCAGCACCTCCCTTTCATGCTGAAGGTGCTTTTGTAAGGAATGGCTGTAGATGGCAATACCATCTAGATAAGCAGGGGCATAATCTCCTGCTCCTGCTAGGATACAATCTACCAGCCACTGAAAATTGCTGAGGCATTTTTCATCCCAAAGGGCATCTTCGTGAACTCATACAAGCCAAAAGGAGTCACAAAGGCTGACCTCTCTCTAACACTGGGAGTCAAGGGCACCTGCCAGTAACCCTTGGTAAAATCAATAGTGGTAAGATACGTAGCCCCACCCAGTTGCTCTAGGGCTTCATTTGTCTTAGGCATGGGTTAACCATCTGACTATGTGTGACTATTTAATTGTCTGTAGTCCACACAGAACCTGGTGCTGCCATCCTTCTTTGGTACCAGTACCACTGAGGAGGTCCAGGGACTGCTGGACTCCTGAATTACCCCTAGTTCCAACATTTCCTGCATCTCCTCCCTCAGAGTCTTTTTGACTCTCTCAGGCACCATATAAGGAAGCCTGCTTAATAGGCCTTTGGAGTCTTGTATCCACATGGTGGTGCACCCTGGTTTCCCAGTGAACATGTCCCCAAACTCCTGTAAAACTGCTCGACTTCTCAAACCTGGGTAGGAGACAGCTGCTGAAACATTGCTACTCCTTCCACTGTGGTCCGAGTCCGAGCCCCACTGAGGAGATCAGTCACCAGATCCTCCTCAGACTCCTACTGCCATCCACTGCAAATACTCAGCACAAGGGCCTCCCTATCATGGTAAGGTTTCATCATGTTAACATGGCACAATTTGTGCCCCTGCCTCCTGCCTAGCAGTTCTACCACATAGTTAACATCACTGACCTTCCTTACCACCTTGTAGGGTCCCTCCCCAGCTGCCTACAGCTTGTTGTGTCTGAAAGGAATGAGAACCATTACCTGCTGCCCATACAGCATACTCCCTAGCTTGAACATTCCTGTCATACCAGACCCTTTTCTGCTGTTGGGCTTCTGCCAGGTTCTCCTGGGCCAAGCCCAAGAGATCCATAAGCCTTGTCCGGAGGTCTTGGACATATGCCACAACAGAATCCTTGTGGGAGTCACACACACACTCCCACTCATCTCAAATCAAATCTAGAGGTCTCCTCACCCTATGTCCATACAACACTCAAAGGGTGAAAAAACCTGTGGATTCCTGGGGCACCTCTCTGTAAGCAAACAATAGATGGAGCAAATATTTGTCCCACTCCCTCTTAAACTGGTCTGCAAATGCCCATAGCATCATCTTGAGTGTAGACTTAAACTCTCAACAAGACCATTTGTCTGGGGATAGTAGGGGGTGGCCTTTAGGTGTGTCATCCCACATACTTCCACACGCAAGTCAGCAGGTCTGACATGAAATTGGCACCTCTGTCAGTCAGTATTTCTTTTGGGAAACCTACCCTGCTGAAAATCTCTAGCAAAACATTTGCCATATTTTCTGCCTCAATGGAGGACAGATCCACTGCCTCAGGGTATCTGGTAGCATAACCTACAACCATTATGATATACTTTTTCCCTGTGGAACTTGGGGTATAGAGGGCCCACAATATCCATAGCTACCCTCTGAAATGGCTCCTCAATCACAAGCAAAGGCATCAAATTTCACCTTGTCTCCTGCCTTGCCTACCTCTTGGCATCGCTCACAGGTCCTGCAGTATCCTGTTACATCTCTGGAAATCCCAGGACAATAGAAGCTCTGCATAATACGTATCTCTGCATGTTTTATGCCCATATGACCTGCAAAGGGAATATCATGGGCTATGGCTAGAAATGCCAGATGGTAGGCTCTGGGCACTACCAACTGCTGTATTCTCTCACCCTTTAGCCCTCCCTCAGGGGTCTACTCTCTATACAGTAAGCATTTGCCCCAGTATACAGATTTCCCCCTTCCCTTGAGGATTAGGTGCCTCACTAGCTACCTCCCTCAGGCCTTGTAATGTAGGGTCTGAGAGCTGAGCCTGTCTCAGCTCTCTCTTTGTAACCCTTCCCAGCTCTTTTTCCACAGGAAGTCTGGTACCCTCTGACAGCGGTGCCTCACTGTTAGCCTGGGTACTACTACTCACCTCTGCCCTTGCAGTCACTCTGTTCAAGGGAAAATCAGTACCCACAAACAGATGTGGCTCAACTTCAGTCTCAGTGCTACAGGGTAACTCCCTCCCTGAAGTAACAACCTCGCCAGTCCTGGCTGCAAGTGTACGGTCTGTCTGGGTCTCCAAGCTACCAGACCCACATGCTTGTCCTCAAGCCTGACTGCGTGTAACTGCATGCATACATGATACTGCATTATCAAAACCATTTCCTAACAGGACATATGCAGGGTGGCGGTTTGGTATCCTTGTTGTCTCGAGACAACTAACCGCTGGCATTTTGTCATTCCCACTTACTGGCTCTCCCACCTTTTGTTCCCCACCTTGCCTCTGTGGACATCTATATGCTAAATGGCTCCACTGGGTGCATTCAAAACATTTAACCCTTGGTCCTGGATGTGTAACTGGACTAATGGCTTGCCCTGTTATTAGCGGACTCTATTGGGGATGTTTGGGCTGCCCACCATGGGTTCCCTTAGACCTATGACTAGCAGTGGGTGTCCCTTTCCTGTGCAGTGATGCCCTGCTTGCTAGGTATGGGTCTCCCTTCTTCCCCAATTCATCTTCAGTACTGCATTGTCTATCAGCTAACCAGATTCTCATGTCCTCAGGCAAAGTGCTAGGGGCTTGTTCCTTCACCAAAAGGTCTGCCAGCCCTTCAAAAGTGGTGACCTGACATTCACTCACCCACCTATGAAAATAAGTGCTTAGTTCAGCAACATATTCCCACACACTTTCATCTGCCTTTCGTCAATGCTCACAAAACCTTTTTCTATAAGCTTTAAGAGTTAACTTAAAACATTCTAAAAGATTGTCTAAATTATAACAACAATCAGTATCAGACAGTTTTGAAATTACAGTTACAGCTTTACCATGGAGTAAGGAGGTCAGGAACCATACCCACAGCCCTTGGTCAACATTATACTGTTTACATACCTTTTCAAACATATGCATGAAACTATCAAAATTATCCCCCTCTGTAAATTGTGGAAGAAATTTACTGACCTTTGTTGCTTCTGGGGTTTGGTTACTCCCTTCCCCATTACCTACATGACTCTGGCGAAGAGTCAGCCATTTCCTTTTCATGTTGCCTCTGCCTCTCCTTCTCCACAGTTTCCAGGCATCAAAGTTTCTCATTTTCCTCAGCCTTCGGACATTGCAGTTTCTCATTTTCCTCAGTCTCTAGATGTCTCAGTCTCTCTGCTGCCTCCATATCCAAACGCTTGGCCTCCAGCTCAAGTATCTAACTCCCGATGGATTTTTAAGGCCTTGTGGAAAGGTTGAGCTGTCCATTTTCTGAGAGTTGTACATCTCCATGGTCAGTTTGATTTTCCTCTGGATTGCTATTATGTGATGCAGCTGTGACTAAAGCTGCAATCATGTCTGCTCTAGTCAGGTTGGCATGCACCAGTCCTTTAGCCTGGCACATTTCAGCCAACTGGCTCTTTGTCAGCTTGCCATACTCCTCCACTGACATGCTTGCCTGCTCTCCCTGAATAACTAAGTTAACAACAAAAAAAAAACAATTGTGATATGAACTCTGAATGTTCACTGCATGGCTGATTGAGAGTACAAACACCTTCAGTAACCACTGTACACAAGCTACAGGAATTCAATATCCACATGACTACAAGGAAATTATAATGTGATGTGGCTATCCCACCACTATCAACCAATTAATATGTGATGTGGTTATCCCACCACTGCCACCAATTAATATGTGATGCCCCTGCACTGGCTCAGTAATCAAGGAATCTTAATCCTCACCACTGGCAACAGTGAGGGACATACACAATGGGAGGATGACAAGTACACACACACAGTAAAGTACAATTTCCCTTAAGAGCACACAGAGATCACAGTGTGGGGCTGGTTTCTTCCTCTTTCTCCAGCTCCCCAATAAGACTCCCTACTGGCACAGCCATAGGGTTAAGATCTCAGCTGAGGGGTCAAGCCCAGACCTCTAGCACCCTCTCTGTCCAACTAGTGCTTTGTGTCCTGCCCAAGTACCTGACACACACACATTTTGAGATTTGATTTATATACACACAGACACTCCTGGGGAAGGCTGGCACAGGTTTACTAGCTATGCCCCCTTCTATCCAGACGATAAGGTAGTTATCACTGCCACCAACCCCTACTTATTAGCTACTTAAGGCCCTTACAAAGGGTGACCAGTCCTACTGTGTAATGTTACTATTATCCAAATGGTAGTCTGACCAAGAGCAAGACTATTTAGGGACTGTACAGTGTCACCAAATACATATGCAAGTTCTGTAAGAGCTTAAATATGTCTCATACATATCAGCTACAAAGATAGGTTTAAATATATTTCATAATAAATAATAAAATAACAAGACAATACTCAATCAACACAGTAACTACAGAGTTCAGAATCATACAAAATATTTTAAAACAACATTGCAGGACAGTCTCAAATATAGAAAACATCTAAATTCATATTTAATATATTCCTATCTATATCTAAAAAAAGACTATGCCCTTAATAACTTACTTATACAGCAACATGCAGGCCAGAAGTGCTGAATGGATGTTTCTAGGTCGAAGGCAAGATACAAAATTGTACACACTCTCTCTCTCAGAGAGTTCTTAAATTACTATCAAACATTACTGCTGAGTCAGCTTGGATGATATCTCTCTTTGTCACCTGCCTTCAGTTCCCAGGCTAACAGATACGAACAGAATTTTAACATCTCTGTGTGAGAAGTACATATCTCTCAGAAGTTTGTAGAGCTTGTAAGTCATAAAACAATAAAACACTTTTACATTTGAAACCTAATAATTATTTCTGTTTCAAGAAAATAGAAAAACCTCTAGTTCTAGACATGTCTGGTTCACTGAAACTAAGAGATAACACAATTGTAAAACAACTTTAACTTATTTTCTTAAAGTTTTGCAAGTTAACTCTGTATGTTCCAACTTCTACTATTAAAACATACATTTACACAGGTATATAGTTTATATACATTTCTGTTCTTTTCTAGTGTGGTACACTGTGGATACATCCTTGAAGCTCAGCACTGTACAAACCCTGTTCAACACACACTTCTGCAACAGTAGTTTAATATATATATATATATATATATATATATATATATATATATATATATATATATATATATATATATATATAAAACATATAGTTCTCTTACATTTGTAAGACAAGCATATGAATCATATTAATATTCACAAATGAGATATGATTATTTACAAAATTCCACATAGGTGAGCTAGTTTTAAGTTTTATTTTGAAGAAGACTGCTTTATGATCACACCTAACAAGTGATGAAGATATGCATCTTGTTAGAATGCAATATGCTCCCATATGCTCCCATATGAATAAGGAAAAGGTTTAAGGTGATATTCCCCCTAAAGAGTACTCTTACTAATTGTTCCAGGGCATCTGTATTGACAAAGTTTAAGAATCTCTATGTTTGTACATTAGTGGTGGTGTAGGTTTCCCAGCTATAGTTGGATAGTTTGATCACTTAGGAAAATGGTATTGGGTTTAATACTGAATGATTCTAGTTCCTGGAGAAATGGATTGTGGCTTTCTTTTGTCATAGAGGGAGTTCTATATTATTAGTAAGGACAAAATCCAAGATGTTATTCACCCTAATGGGCACCCTGACTAATTGTTCTAGGCCATTTGAATTGACAAAGTCCAGGAAGCTCTGTGCTTGTGCAATAGTGGCGGTTTAGGTCTCCCAGTCTACAGACTAAGAGTTTCGATCACCTACGAAAATTACATTGGGTTTAATACTGGATGATTCTAGTTCCTGCAGATAGCTATTGT
Organism: Protopterus annectens; assembly: GCF_019279795.1. NCBI lineage: Eukaryota > Metazoa > Chordata > Ceratodontiformes > Protopteridae > Protopterus > Protopterus annectens. The sequence goes on along the minus strand of NC_056731.1, from coordinate 390,336,539 downwards.
GACTTTCCTTTGTCATAGAGGGAGTTCTATATCTAGTTAATATATGGTATGGGACTTTTCTGATGGTAACTTGGACATGAAAAAGCTTTAGTGCATCATGTTGCTTTACCAGCCTTGATGAGAGTTTCTTCTGGATGAAAACTGACACATCTCTACGTTTTTCCTCTCCTGAGCAATAGCTGGTACTCAGTATGTAGTAGGCATTATAGTCCTGCACAGCCGGAGTGCTCTTTGTTATTTCAAACTATGTCTCAGTCATTACACAAACATCTAGGTCTTCTAAGGTGAGAAGGGCTTGTAGGAAATTGAGTTTCTTGTTCAGGCTCCTAGTGTTGATCAGCAGCATCTTAATATTTTCCTTTGCTTGTTTCATTATGTTGGTAGATTTATCAGGTCAGAATTGCCTGAAAAGGCACTGTGGGGGTAGAAAATGTCTTTTCCAATAACTGAAATCCTAGAGGGGATAAATGCAGGAAATCCCTGCTGAAGCAGCATGATCTGTTGGTTATATCCTCCCAGGCTAACAAATACTGGACACTAAAATTACACCAAAAACTAAGCCAATTATTGTAGTCTATTTTCTGCTCATACTGCTGCATGATTTTTGGAGAAGGAAGAATTCTGCTCAGTGCTATGCTCGTACCTGCCTTGGAGACACAGTCTGAGAGTTCTGTCATGTATCTCTTCATATAGTCCAAGAAGGGACAGAGTCATCTTGGTACTTGTTCAAGGACTTGAGTATATGCATGACCTGATGGGTCCTGGCACCAGACAAGCCACTAACCTTGGTCAGCCTGGTAAGAGGCACATCTATATGTCTTGCAGTGGTATCACCTATTAACAAGGATGTTTGATTGGGCAGATGGTTGTCTTATGGTTTCAGCAACTGTAACTTTGGTACTCCTTGTGCTGTGTGAGGATGTAGGCTTAATATGCTGAGTGCACTTTGTACCTGTCATGCATTTAGAAGGTCTTTGAGGTTTATGCAAGTTAATCTTTAGAACCTCAGGCATATAATGGATTATGTGTATTCTGATGGTGCATATTCTGGAAGTTAAGCTGTAACTGTAGCTAGTCTATTAAGTAAAGAACTTAATGGATTAAGGGCAAGACAAAACAGCAGTGGTGTAAAGAATCACCTTGGAATATCCCTCTCTGAATATTTATCTCTAGGTAATAATTTTCTCTGTATCATGTCTCAGCTGCAAAGTGGGTTTCCACTGTTTCATGGTCACTACAATGTAACTCATCAATATATAGTGGATCAATATACAGTGCTTTTTGTGTAATCTATGTCATACTTAGATTCTTCTCTTTTTTAAAGCAATCTATTGTGCCTTTATTTAAAACATACTATCATTTGCTCCATATAACTTATTACTTTCTTGTTGTACATTCAAAACTAAATTTTCTTCTAGTTGGCTATGAACTTTGTCTGCATCAATTCTAGTATATAATTTACATACTGTCAAAAGACAATTTGGCTATAGTTCTTAGGATGGCTTGCAGGTTCACACTTGAGGAGTATGTATTTTCATGTCATTAACCAGGTTGGTGTCTTTTTTTAATGATGTTTATTATGCACAAAAAGTTGGCGTAGCTATGGGCACAGCTTGTGCTAATAGCTACGCCAACCTATCCCTAGCTAATTGGGAAGCTAAACATGTAATTTTGAATAATGAATACCAGGTTAACATCAAATGGTATAAACGTTTTGTGGATGATATTTTTTTGTTGTGGCATGGCTCAGAGCAGTGGCTGCAAGAGTTTCTTTTATACTTAAATCAGTTGAATACTTTTTTTAGATTTACCTATGAATATTCTGATAAAGAAGTAGAGTTTTTGGATGTTAAAGTTACTAAAAATAATTTATCCACTGTGTCTACTACTTTGTATAAGAAAACTGTTAGAAAGAATAATGTTCTACACTATGGCAGTATGCATCCGAAAAATATGAAATTCAATGTGTTGAAAGGACAGCTATTTCGAACTATGAGACTTTTTAATGATGATGATAGTCTCATTGTTGCATTAGAAACACTTAAACAAGAATTTTTAGAAAGAGGCTATAGTAGTAAACTTATTGATTCTCAAAAAGCAGAAGGATGGCTGCATAGATCAGGTAAGTGCCAGCCATACTTTTCCCCCCTCCCCACTAGTATTAACAACAGGGATAATATTGACAATACTTTCTCAAGTGATGCTTTCACCAATACCTCTAGGAATAAACTAAGGATGCCATTGACCTTTGCATGTAACGTGCATGTAGCATGTGATTTTATTAAAAAGAACTGGGATATTTTGTCTACTGTACATGAGTTGAATGGGGTCATTGGCACACAGCCAGATTTTGCTTTTAGAAATAATAGATCACTTAAGAGTCAGCTCTGTTATCGATCCTTTAATACTAAATCAACTATAATATCCGATAGACTTGGTACATATATATGTAGGAATTGTATGGCCTGTACACATATACATATTGGTAATCATTTCACACATCCCACTTTGGGTTTTAAGATAGATACTGCTTTTTATGCAGATTGTCGAACAAAAAATGTTGTCTATTTTTGCTATTGTACTACCTGCTTCTCATTTTACATGGGGAAAACGAACAGGGTGTTTAAGGATAGAATACTTGAACACCTTAGGGATATCAGGAATGTTAAAGAAACCAGTGCACCATCACTGCATGTAGCTAAAAAGGGCAAAGAACATAAATTTAGCTTTATGGTACGAGAGATTCTGCATAGTACCAAGAGAGGAGGTGACATAAATAATAGAACAGAATCTAGTGCACAGAAATGGATTTTGCACTTTCAAGCTGATAAACCTCCTGGTTTAAACAACAGAGTTTCCCTGAAACCCTTCCTTAAAGCACGGTCCTTAAAGCATTGATCTCTCTTTTAATATTTTATCATGTATATTTCAATAGTCCATCTTTTATTATTTTTTTTTATTGTATTTACCAGTTTTAAGTACATATTGTTCATTTAGTCTATTTTATTCAGTTTTTAACACTCTATATATTCTACAGATGTATTTTATCACATGGCTTTTAGCTATGATGCACATTTTATCTGATTTTTGATTGGATGTTTTAGTGTTTAAAAATGTAACTGCTATTCTATCTTTGTTGGTCTGATGAAGTGGATGTTATTCCGAGAAAGCGCTTACCTACTACAATAAAGGACATATTGATCTTCACTGCTGTGTGGAACCAGATTATTTTTCTTTTTCTTGTATTTGTGAAATATCAAAGATAAGCACTTTCGTCTAGAGTAGACTTTATCAGATAAAACATTGTGAAGTGTAAAACAGTTTAAATATTCAATAAAGTTGATCACATTATCAATGACCCATTCCCTGATGCACAAAAATCCTAAAAAAATCATATAAATACATTCCCTAGAATATACATAAATATAACACACAAATACACTAAAAATCAACAAAATTTATATTTTTTATATTTTTAAAATGCATTATTAAAATTCTTTTCAATGATAAAAATTTTGACATCACTCTATGGGTATTCCTATTGGTTCATTAAACACTCCTACTGACCAATCAGCAAACCAAAGCCTTGAATTTCAATAGGCTAATTATGGAGGTGTATTCTTTGACCCCCAGCCCCCTACAGGCCTTACATGTCAACTGCAATGTGGTTCCTGCCTTTCTAGTATGAGTTGCCAGGGACCCCCTTTTTATTTCGATCCATCTTTTCAATAACAAAAAAATTAAAACTATGTTCTGGATGTTTTTTAAAATGCTTATAAAGGACGTTCATAATGTTTTTTTTTCTTTCCTTATTTCATATAAGTGTTCATAATTGTGATCTTTTATCCTGCATTCGGTTTTTCCTATACAGAACGCAGGACATTGGTCACACTGTGCTGCATAAACCAGACCTCTACTTTCATAACTAAATCTCCCAGAAAGAGAAAGATTATAATTATTAAGTACAAAGCTATCCCCAAGTTTAATATAACCACAATATTTACAATGCTTGCAACTCAGATGTGCAGGATATTCCTCTTACTACTTTATTCCTTAAATTTTCAAAAATATTCTTAAAGGAGTTCCTCTTTCTACAGATTAAAAGCAGCTTTGTCTCCAATTTCTCTCGAAGTATTACACTGCTGTTAAACATATTCTAATTTTTACTTATAATTTGTTTGATTCTCTGGCTATCCATACTAAAGGTTATAATTAAAAAGTTTTGAGGAATTCCTTTTTCTTTTACAGTAATAATGTTGTTAAAAAAATAAGTTATGCATACACCATAACGTTCCATCTGAGTAGTTGTACTTCATTTGTCTTCAACCTGTGGGAATATGGATCCAAATGGGATCAGAGCCGTCAAAAAATTACTAGCATCAGCTCCAAGCTCCAGATACCTCCCCTTAACCCATAATACACCTCCACTGCCTTCCATCCCCAGATCGAGTTTGAAGAACTTATACTTAGAACCCAACCTGATAACATACTTGTGACCTATACTACAGCCCGTAGGCTGAACATGCCAAAGGTCTGGGGGAAGGAGGGAGGGACGATTGAAGACAAGTGAAGTACAACTACTCAGATGGAACGTTATGGTGAGTACATAACTTCTTTATATGAAGAAGTTTACTTAATTTGGTCTTCAACCTGTGAGACAGAGTCCCCAGCTACTTAACTCCTGGGAGGCCTTCATGGAAGGATATTCCGGAGCACCGCAGAGCCAAAGGATGGTCTTCTTCTAGATGTCAAATCCAGTTTGTAATGGGAAATAAACGTATGAGATGAGGATCAAGTAGCTGCAGAGCAAATGTCATCCAAAGACACCCTAGACCATAAAGCTGCAGATGTAACCATGGACCTAGTGGAATGAGCTTTAACCTGACCTGGAGGAGACATGCCTTTGTCCTTACAGACCTGCAGGATGCATGAAGAAATCCATCTAGCTATAGTGACCTTGGAAATAGGGTTGCCCAAAAAGGGTCTATACAATGAAACAAACAATTGATCAGATTTATGAAAATTTTTTGGCCTGTGCAAATAGAATCATAACTGTCTATGAACATCCAACATGTGTAGTTTGTATTCCATCCTGTTGGTAAAATATGGGAAAAAACACAGGCAGGTTTATAGTCTGATATTGACTGGTGATATCATCTTAGGAAGAAAAGATGGGTTGGTACGAAGGGAAATGTATGAAAAATCATGTACGGGAATTTTATGGACAAGGCCTGTAATTCCGAAACCCTTCTAGCAGAGGTAATTGCCACCAGAAAAGCTGGTTTCCACGACAGAAATTTTAGATCTGCAGTTGCAGCAGGCTCGAAAGGCGGAGCAACTAGAGCTTGGAGAACCATATTAAGGTCCCTCAGGGGGATAGGATCTTTGACTGGGGGGCATAGCAAAAAAGTGCCTTTAATAAAGGCTTTACACAGTCTAGAAGATGCCAAGGATGCAGAATTCTCACCCACATGAAAATGAGAAATGGCAGCCAACTGAACTTTGACAGTAGAAGAACTAGCTCTATGCTGGAAAATATCAGCTAGAAAATCAAGAATGGCAGAAATAGGAGCTGTAAAAGGATCTAAACTCCTCTGTGAGGCCCAGAAAGAAAAATGTTTCTATTTGCTGCGATAAACCTTTCTGGTAGAAGACTTATGAGCAGCTACCAAAATAGACTTAACTGAGGAGGAAAGTCCGGGAGTCCTAGCAATCACAGGAACTGGAGCAGCAAAGCCGTGAGCTTCAGGCTGTTCAGACTCGGATGAGGCACCCCTGATGGGTGTGAAATCAGATCCTGAATGGGATCTAGAATCCAAGGTGGAGACAGAAGGTGAGACCAAAGGAAGGGAAACCACCCCTGGGCTTTCGGATATTGGCAAAGGCTCTTGCCACCCCCATAGTGTCTTTTTTGGCAAGGCTCAAAAGACAAACCCACCTCCATAGGTATCACAAGGGATAAGAAACTAAGAGTAATGCTACTCAACGCCAGAAGTCTAAACCTCAAGATGCACGCACTCGAAACTCTCCTTAGCATGGAGAACATCGATATCTGTGCAGTAACAGAAACCTGGTTCAAGGCTCCCGAGAGCACCCCAGTACTACCAGGTTATACCTCATACCATGCTTCTCGGCCCCAAAACTTGGACTGAACCACAAAAGGAGGGGGAGTATCAATATTTGTCAAAGATACCCACACCTCCAGGTTGGTGGCACAGCATGAAGCATCAGAGACTATCCATGAGCAACTAACAGTGGGTAAAACTGCCTTCCAGTTTATAGCCTGCTACAGACCACCCTCCCAAACCCAGGAACCCCACTCAGCCTTCCTGAGAACACTGGAAAATATGAAGGTCTCTCCAAGCACCATTATATTGGACGACTTCAACTACCCAAACATAGACTGGCAGCATTACTCTAGCTCCAACACCCTAGCCCAAAGGTTCCTAGAATTTATAAACTCAAATGCTATGGAACAACTTGTTACTACTCCCACAAGAAGGGAAAACATACTGGACCTGATCATCACCAACATGGGGGCTCTGTGCTACAGATCAGAAGTGTATCCCTCACTGGTAAGATCAGACCATAAACTAATCTCACTGGATATTCACATCCCGACCCCACCCCCTGCCCAGAAAACCAGTGAAAAACATCTCTAAAGCAAATTTCACACTCCTCAAAACTGAGGTAGAATCCTTCAATGCCCCCGGGCCTGTGGAAAATACGGCCCAGACTGCAGAATCCTTTATAAACACATTCTATGAACACCTTCAGGAATGCATGGATCATGCAATCCCAAATAAAACCAAGACCCAATCCTCCAAAGGCAGGTGTCCTGTCTGGTGGACCCCAGCCATAAACAAACTATACAATAGCAGGAGGAAGCTACTACATGATGGAGCAAAATCCCAAAAAAGGAAGGCATCTCTGATCAGTATTAGCAAAAAACTATGGGCACTCATAAAATCGTCTAAGGCCAGCTTCGAGAGAAAAATTGCACAGGTCACTACGGATAATCACAAGGCTTTCTTTAGTTATGTTAGGAACCTGGGTGGGAATTCCCAGATATGCTCAGAATTAGTCCAAAATGACAAAAAATGCACCGAACCCACAGACATTGCCAGCATCCTAGCTGACAGGTTCAGCGCAAACTTCTCCCCCCCTCCCCACCAAAAGGGCAAATATCTATCCCAGCAGAGTGCTGCCCCCATGACATCTCAGATGCTCAGGTAAGAGCCGCCCTCTCCAAAGCAAAAAACACAGCATCAATAGGACCAGACGGTGTCCCGGGCTGCATCCTACATGAACTCCAAGAAGAGCTAAACCCAAACATAAAACTACTGTTCAATCTCAGCCATACTACAGGATATGTACCCAAAGTGTGGCGTACAGTAACAGTGGTCCCTCTCCACAAAGGTGGTGCCTCAATGGATCCTGGAAACTATTGCCCCATAAGCCTGACTAGCTTGGCCTGCAAAGCTATGGAAAGGATCATCATGGACCTCATAAATAAAGATACTGGGGACCTACAGACACTGGATCCTACCCAGTTCGGCTTTATTAAGGGCAGATCCTGCCTCTTAAACCTGGTCAATTTCTTTGAAACAGTCACCAAGGCCATTGACGAGGGGAAGGTGGTCCACACAGCCTACCTGGACCTCGCAAAAGTATTCGATACAATACCCCACTTGGGCATTATAGATAAGCTCACCAGCTTAAATATAAACCCCTATGTCACTAGATGGGTTGCAAACTGGCTCAAGGACAGAACCCACATGGTTAGAATTGCTGGAGCCATGTCAGACTCCAAACCAGTTACAAGTGGCATCCCACAAGGCTCAGTCCTGGGACCTCTCTTGTTTGGTATATATTTCTCGGAGGTACAGGCCAACATGGAAGGACTGTGGCTGACCAAATTCGCAGATAACTGCAAACTAGGTGCCATAATTGACTCTCCAGCCAACAAAAGCATCCTACAAAAGGGCCTCATAGAAACAGACAACTGGTGCCAGAGCCATGGCCTCAAGCTAAACACCAAAAAGTGTATAGTCATCCCCTTTGGCAAAAACAAAGTGCCCACAAATTACCACATAGGTGGTAATCCATTAAGTACGGAAAAAGTAATTAGGGACCTGGGGACCCAAGCTGATAGCAATCTCTCATTTGAAAACCACGTGGCCAAAGTGGTTAGAAAAACATTTTATATAGCCCACCTAATCATGAAGGGATTCACATCTAGATCAGGGGAGGTCATCGTGCCTCTTTACTCATCCCTCATCAGGCCCATAATTGAGTACAATGCCCCTTTTGGGATGTACCTTACCAGACACTTACAGCAACTGGAAAGACCCCAAAAGTACCTCGCCAAGAGGATCAAAGGACTCAAACAGATGCCATATGCTGCCCGGTTAAAGAAACTCCAGCTCTACTCAGTGGCATACCGCCTGCTCAGAGGCGATCTGTGCCTGACGTATAAAGCCATGTCCAACCCGGAATTAATGGACATGCTGCACTTCAGAAAATCCAAATCCCATCGAGCTATGCGCTCGAGAGACTTGAACCTCAGCACTGAAATAAATAGGACATGCTGGAGGGACAGATTCATAACCCAGAGGCTCCCTTCACTCTGGAATAAAATTCCAGTCCAGGTTAGGCAGAGTCCCTCATTGACTCTCTTCAAGAGGAATCTTGATGAGTGGATGGGAGATCATAGGTTTACCCCGGGTATCACTTCTGTGTCACTGTTAGACAGAGGCACAGTATACTAACCTCGAAAAAGGGCATAGCAAAATTCATTTAAAATGGATGGCGAAAGCCAAACACACTCTGGCTAGGCTTATAAATGCCCTAGGGCAGATAGCCTAGTATGAACCTATGAACCTATACCTGGCGAGGTCAGAATGGGGCAATGAGGGGATTACCTTGCTCCCCAGTCGACAAGCTTTCTGCATAAACCTCGGGATGAGAAGAACTGGCGGGTAAGCATACAGAAGACTGGGAGGCCAAGCATGAATTACAGCATCTCTGGGGGACTCCCCCAGTGGGGAGGGGGTTTCAGAGCGAAAAACCTACCATACTTTGCGTTGGAAGGACATCCGAAGAGATTGCAGCAAGGTTAACCCCACTCGCTGAAGATCTGTTCCGCTACTGATAGATTCAGAGACCACTCGTAAGGCATCAGAATGGTCCGACTTAGCCTGTCTGCTAGTATGTTAGACCATCCCAGAATGTGCACTGCGATGAGAAAGTGACCGGTGGAGATCGCCCATTCCCGCACTCTCATGGCCTTGCAACAAAGGGAATAAGATGTGGTCCCTCCCTGTTTGTTGATATACCAGACTACTGACATGTTGCCTGACTGAATGGCAATCGTCCCCAGAGGAAGAAAGGCATGAACGGTCTGCAATGCTAGAAGGACCGATCTCATCTCTAAGACACTGATATGCAAGCTGGTCTCTAAGGGGTCCACAGGCCTTGGACTGTCCTGCCCGAAGAATACCCCCCCACCCGAGTTGGGAGGCATCCGTGGTTTGGGTCGGGGCTGGAACAAAGTATCATCCCTCCAAAATGTCCAGAGAGCTCATCCATCATATGAAGGAGGGATGACCGACACACTTGACTCAGGTGGATAGGATAGGTTAGTGGTACATCCAACAGGGAGCACTGAACCGCTAGAGTCCATCGAAGAATCCGCATGTGTAGCAGAGCACATGGAAGGAGAATTATGGTCGCCGCCATCAACACTGATTCCGCTGTCGAGAGGTGAGAACGGTAAATTAGGGAGACATGCATCCTGAGGTTTTGAACTCTCTCCGAGGTCAGAAACACTTTGCACTGTAGTGTGTCTATCCTGGCACCAATGTAAACTATCACCTGTACAGGCTCTAGTAGAGACTTGACTGTGTTGATTATGATACCCAAACTCAGGGCAAGTGTCAGAAAGTAATCCCTGGTTTGGGAAAGAAGACTCCTGGTGGGAGCAGTGAGGAGCCAATCGTCCAGGTACGGATAAACCTGAATCCCCTGAAGCCTCAGGTGAGCCGCTACAACCACCATCACTTTGGTAAACACCCTGGGGCTGTAGTCAGACCAAAGGGTAGGGCTCAAAAATGAAAATGATTGGCCCCTAGCCGGAAGCGGATTAACATCCTGGAGCTTCTGTGCATTTTTATGTGACAGTAAGCATCCTGGAGATCTAACGAGCACATCCAGTCACTCTCTTGCAGGTACGGCATGATGGAATGTAGTGTGACCATCCAGAACTTTTCTTTGGCAACTGACAGGTTCAGGGTAGAGAGGTCCAGGATGGGCCTTAAGTCCCCCATTTTCTTTGGCACCAAAAAGAACCTGGAGTCGAAGCCCGATCTGGACTGATCTGGGGGGACGGTTTCGATGGTTCGTTTTCCTAGCAGCTTGGAAATTTCCTGTGCTGCTGCCTCCCTTTGTGTGGGTGAAACATCCAGGAGGTATTGGGGAACCCAGGAAGGGGACAGAATATCCTCTGGATATGATTTGAAGCACCCAGCAGTCCACTATTATTGTCCCCGACTGCCTCTGGAGTAGAGTAGCCAGGCAAGCCCTCAGGGTTGCTGCCCTGGTCTGTTCAAGAATGGTTCTCAAGACCTGAAGTTTTGCAGAGCCCCTCGGCCTCTGGACCTGTGTCCATTCTGTCCTCCTCTGCCTCTAGGGGAAGAACAGCCCTGAGTGTCCCGGGAATACTGAGAGTTCTGGAACCACATCTTCTTTTGCCCTCTCTGGTTCCGGGAAAAGGACTTTGAGGGTTAGAGAAGTGGATCCCGATGGCCGACAGTGTCTTCCCATGCTTCTCACTCTGGACTAGTGTCTCCTTGACGGTCTTACCGAAAAGAGTCGAGCCGTCATAAGGGGCATTGGCAAAGGACACCTTAAATGGTTCAGTGAATTGGCACAACCTGAGCCAGGCATTACGCCTTATGGGCATGCCAAATCCAGCCGATCTAGCCGCTCCTTCCATAGCATGGGAGAGGACTTGCATGGATGGATTTGATACTGCTCTCAGAGTGACCATTTTCGTGGAGAACGAACCCTTGTCCTCCTGCGACATGGACTTGGGTGGAGACTCCTCCAGGTCCTTCACTAGGTCGCGTTGGAGTCTCGTGACATGGGCCAAGTAGTTCAGTGCACTTATTGAAAAGGTAGCTGAAGGATAAACCCGCTTCCCTAGGCAGTCCATCATCTGTGACTCTCGGTCAGGAGGGTGGACCAAGGAACTTTCCTGAGATAGTTCCTTCTTCGTGGCTGCTGCTACTACCATGGCATCCACTGGGGAGCCCTTGTTCCAAGAAGGCCTGTCAATAGGGGGACTCAGAACCTTATTGGGGCACTTGGGGATCGGCTCCACAGTATCGGGTTCCTTCCACACCCGCAAGGTGATCAAATCCACTAAAGGATCTGTGGGAGAGGAGACCCAAGACATAGACAGGCCCGTGCAGAAAGCCTCCAGAAACACAAACTCAAGGACGGCTTGAGGGCACACCAACCTCTCAGCTGGCACAGGATCTCCATAATGTCTCCAAAGGAGACATCGTTGGGAGGTGATCTTGGGGAGCCCTCCCCATCATCTAAATCTGTGGCCTTGGTTAGGGACTCGGGGGAGTCCAAGTGTCTCCTCTTGCACGTATGCTTGTGAGGCACATCTCCCATGGGGCTCTCCGGGGAGCACTCACAAGCCATCTGTTCCTCTGGGGGGAAAGATCTGGGGGTCTTCAGGCACAGGCTGTCCCTATGGTAAGAGAATGGGGACCGTAGACATAGCTGAGGGGGTCTGGGTGGAGTCCGAGGGGGCAGTCAGGGGCCTTGATCTGATGGAGAGGACCTGTTCTATCACATCGAACACCGGACAGCAGACCTCCTGGGAAGCTAATAAGGAGGCCGTTCTCCCCAGATCCGATGTGAGAATCGGAGCCAGAACCAAAGTGGACGGAGCTCCGAGGGAGGAAACCTGGCCCAATAATGTTGGAGCCGATGGAAAAGGTTCCACTCCCTCGGATCCATCACCCAGGCTCCGGCTCCAAGAGTGGCTCGGATCCGAACTGGTTGGATCCGAGATGCTCCTGGCAGCTGTCGGCATCGAGGATGCAAGGACCGTCGGCACCGACCCCTGACCAAGGACAACCTCGGATCCGAGAACTCTGAAGCCGAAGGTCAGATCGGGGAAGGAGAAATGGGCTGAAAAAAGGGAAGCAAGCTCCCTCCTCCTGAGGGAGGGGGGCTGACAAGACCCCCATCTGAATCTGTGTACGGATAAAGCACCTCATCATGTTATCCAAATACATGTCCGACCCCTGACCAAGGACAACCTCGGATCCGAGAACTCTGAAGCCGAAGGTCGGATCAGGGAACGAGAAATGGGCTGAAAAAAGGGAGGCAAGCTTCCTCCTCCTGAGGGAGGGGGGCTGACAAGACCCCCATCTGGATCTGTGTATGGATAAAGCGCCTCATCATCTTATCCAAATACATGTCCGATAAAGAACGGGTTGACCGAGATGAGGCCATGGACTCCGAACTGTCCAGTCAAGGAACCAAGGCCCAGGAGACTGAATGTGCCTCCTCCAGGTCCGGGGAGAACATCGGAGACTGGAGCCGAAGGGAGTCACGGGTCCATGCAGACTTGCTCGGGGATGAGAGGTCCGGGGACCTCTTCCTCTTTTCCTTCGTCTTCGACTCTCTCTCCCGCTCTCTACTTCTCCTCTGCTTTGCTACCACAGGCTTAGATGCAGGAGTTCAAGTCCCAGCCTGGCAGGGAGGAGAAGCCAGAGGGAGAGAAGTGGGACAGGCAGCCACAGCAGCCATTGTGACTGAAGCCAAAGACGAGGAAGGAGGATCAGTGGCAGGCAGAAGACCTTTGAGGGCCAACTTGGCCTTTCTATCCTTCAAAGCTCAGGGATTGAATCCCGCACAAATGGAGCGCTCCACATTAAGGTGGGCCACACCTAAGCACAACACACACACACACACACAGAGTGTGACCATCTGCTGGGGAGAGCTTATGGCCATACTCTGTGCAGGGCTTAAAGATAAGCTTTTCAGCCATACTATCAAACAAGAAGCCTTAAAAAAAGAAAGAGACAGACCAAAAACTTTCTTTCTTTAGACTAATAACACACCCACTCACCACACTAGACTAAGAGGGGAGAGGGGCACCACAGGCAAACTACTCTAAACTAACTATAACTACAAACCTACACTAGACGCCAAAGTGATGGGAGGGGAGAAAAGGTACCTATACTAACCTGAAACGGCTAAAAGTAACAGAAAATTTAGAAAAACTTACAATCACCCTGCTAGCTGAAGCTCTAGAGACACAATGTTTTACAAATCGCGGCAAATGAGATTTGGGGATGGAAGGCAGTGGAGGTGTATTATGGGTAAGGAGTAGTCTGGAGCTCGGAACTGATGATAGTAATTTTATGCCGGCTCGGATCCAATACGGATCCATATTCCCACAGGTTGAAGACCAAATGAAGTAAACTACTTCAGATTCATTATTACAAGTTCCCTCTATAACTTCATTACTTAAAATGGGAGCAAAGTAACCTAAAGTTTGCTTGGAGGTTACCTCACTAATCAGTTCCATAACCATGTCCTTCGGGTATCCTTATGAACATATTCATTAAATTACTACATTCTTCGTAAAAATGATTATCAATGATGGTCATTCGGGCAGCTCGTACGAGTTGCCCTTTAAACACTGCTCATTTCTGTTTAACAGGATGTGCACAAGGGTAGTGCAAGAAGCAGTTTGAAGATGTGGGCTTCCTGTATAGGCAGGAAATATAGCTTTGTTTCTGATAATCCTTTTTTAAATGCATGTCTAAATATTGTTTCTCTATCAAATTCATATGTGAACTCCAAAAAGTGCATGCTATTATTAATACAATACAAGAACTCATTTATTTTCTCCTCATTATTCTTCCAGATGATAAATTTATCATCCAGGTAGTGCAAATATAATCGCCAAGAATTCTTATATTGAGGAGAAAAAAGATATGCATGCTCTCACTGTGCCCTAACTCTATTTGCAAACAATGACCCACAGGGTGAGCCCGTGGCCACACCCCCTTCTTTTGCAAAAAATAAATATTGACCTTCATGCTGCAAGAAATTATTCTTTAATAAAATTTCTATAACTTCCTCATATAGATTAATCTGCTCTTTTATTACATCTCCCTGTGGCAGAAATTCACAAAATCACTGGATGCCCTGCTTGTGGGGAACAACAGTGTACAAATGCCTCATGTCAGTTATAAGAATATCCTTTCTGTCAAACAAAAGATTGTTAATCTTATCAAGAAAGAACCAAGAATCTTTACAAATATGGTTCTCCTTCTGTAATAACCGTTTTAGTTTATGATCAATATATTCAACATATCCTGTAGTTGTAGTTCCATGGCCATCCACTAGAGGGTGAAAAGGTGGATTGTTTATATCCTTACAGACTTTAGGTACTCTGAAGATCATGTATACACTTGGATAGGCTATATTAATATAACTGAATTTATCAATATTGATTCTTCCCTTGATAAAAATATCATTTAACTGGTTTCTAATCCTGTAATACACAGTATTTAATTCATTCCGTGTTACTGAAACATAAGTGTCTTCCTCCAATATTTTAAATATTTTCTCTTTGCACATATTATTGTCCATAACAACCAACCCACCCCCTTATCAGGTTTCATTGCTATTATATTAATTTTTTTTTAAGATAATCTAACTGTTCTCTTTCTTTCTTAGTAAGATTATATCTAGAACGATAATCAGTGTTAGACATTATGCCCCTGATATCCAGTTCACAATTTTTTCAAATAATTCCAATGCGGGGGGGGGGGGGGTTGTATGTACTTGATAACCAAAGGCTATCTAAATTAAGAAATTATGTACTCACCATAACTTTCCATGTTTGTTGTCCATCTCACCTATATTCTTGCTGGTTGAGTTCGGAACCGAGCATCGGTTCTGACTCGGTCTAATACAAAAGCTCAAGACCTTCCACTGGCTCGAGGCTAACCCCTATCCCATGATGCACTGGGTAAAATACCCAGATCTTGTTTGCAAGCGAAAACAGTATTAGTATTCCTACATATTTTACATATTGTCTAATTGTCGAAAGAGGAATCAGAGACTCCAAAACCAACATAACTATATACATATCTATAAGATTATTTGCCCGGTCCTCCAGGAACGAAGGAGGGGGAAGGTGGGTGGGACGCAAGAATATAGGTGAGATGGACAACAAACATGGAACGTTATGGTGAGTACATAATTTCTTAATGTTATGTTGTCCTATCTCGCCATAATTCTTGCTGGTTGGGACTGCATCCGTAGCACCTTTATCCTAGGGTGGCTCAGGAAAAGAGACTCTTCAATACAGTGGAACCAAAGGAAGACCTGTTCTGGGAGGCAACATCTACTTTGTAATGAGTAATAAAGGTATGAGAACTCACCCATGTGACAGCTGCACAAATAGAGTCCATAGGAAGTCTAGCATGTAAAGCAGAGGATGTTGAGATCGCTCTTGTGGAGTTCATAGGTTCATAGGTTCATACTAGGCTATCTGCCCTAGGGCATTTATAAGCCTAGCCAGAGTGTGTGTGGCTTTCACCACCCCTTAGGATGAGAATACTATACCCATTAGTTTGCTGTGCCTCTGTCCAGCAGTGATACAGAGATGATTCCCGGGCTAAACCTACGATCTCCCATCCACTAGTCAAGATTTCTCTTGAACAGAGTCAGTGAGGGGCTCTGCCTCACATGGACTGGGATTCTGTTCCATAGTGTAGGGAGTCTCTGGGTGATGAATCTGTCCCTCCAGCACGTCCTATTTATATCCGTGTTGAGGTTTAAGTCTCTTGCTCTCGTGGCTCTGGTGGATTTGGATTTTTGAGGTGGAGCATGTCCATTAATTCGGGTTGGACATGGCCTTGTATGTCAGGCACAGATCACCTCTGAGCAGGCGGTATGCGACTGAATAGAGCTGGAGTTTCTTCAGTCGGGCATCGTATGACATATGTTTGAGCCCTTTATCCTTTTGGTGAGGAACTTTTGGGGTCTTTCCAACTGCTGCAGGTGTCGGGTAAGGTACATTCGAATGGGGCGTTGTACTCAATCATTGGTCTGATAAGTGAAGAGTACAGGGGTACAATGACCTCTCCTGATCTGGATGTGAATCCTTCATGATCAGGTGGGCAATGTAGAAGGTCTTCCTAACCACTTTGGCAATGTGAGTGTCAAAGAGAGGTTACTGTCAACTTGGGTCCCCAGGTCCCTGATAACTTCTTCCGTGTTTAATGGATTACCACCTATGTGGTAATTAGTTACCTTGTTTTTCCCAAAGGGTATGACTATACATTTTTGGCATTTAGCTTAAGGCCATGGCTCTGGCACCAGTTATCCATTTCTATGAGACCTTTCTGGAGGATGTCTGTGTCTGATGGAGTGTCAATTATGGTGCCCAGTTTGCAGTCATCTGCAAATTTTGTCAGCCACAATCCCCTATGTTTGCCTGCACTTCAGAAAATAAATGCCGAACAAGAGGGGCCCAGGACTGAGCCCTGTGGGACACCGCTCGTGACCGGCTTAGAGTCTGACATGGCACCAGCAACTCTAACCCTGTGTGTTCTGTCCTTGAGCCAGTTTGCAACCCATCTTGTGACATATGGGTTTACATCTAAGCTGGTGAGCTTTTCTATGATGCAGTGGGGTATTGTGTCGAATGCTTTTGCTAGGTCAAGGTAGGCTGTGTGAACTGCCTTACCCTCATCAATGGCCTTAGTGACTGTTTCGAAAAAGTTGACCAAGTTCAAGAGGCAGGATCTGCCCTTGACAAAGCCAAATTGGGTAGGATCCAGTGTCTGTAGGTCCCCAATGTCTTTATTTATGAGTTCCATTATGATCCTCTCCATAGCTTTGCAGACAAGGCTCGTCAAGCTTATAGGGCGGTAATTTCCAGGGTCCGTAGAAGCACCGCCTTTGTATCCTGTAGTAAGGCTAAGATTAAACAGCAGCCTTATGTGTGGATTTAGTTCCTCATTGAGTTCATGTAGCACACAGCCGGGGACACCGTCCGGTCCCATTGATGCTATGTTTTTGCTTTAGAGAGCAGCTCTCACCTGGGCATCTGAGATGTTTGGGAGGCTAGACTCTGGTGGGATAGATATTTCTCCTTTTGGGGAGGGAGGAGAAATTTGCACTGAACCTGTCTGCCAGTATGTTGGCAATGTCTGTGGGTTCAGTGATTTTTGTATCATTTTGGACTAATTCTGAGCATATCTGGGAGTTTCCACCCAGGTTTCTAACATAGCTAAAGAAGGCTTTATGATTGTCTTTTGTGTCATTAGCGATTTTTCTCTCAAAGTTGGCCTTGGATGATTTTATGAGTGATCGTAGTTTTTTGCTAGTATTGATCAGAGATGCCTTCCCATTTAGGGATTTTGCTCTGTCATGTAGTAGCTTTCTCCTCTTGTTGTAGAGTTTGTTTATGGCTGGTGTCCACCAGACCTTTGGTGGAAAAGGTCTTGATTTTATTAGGGATTGCTTGATCCATACATTCCTGGAGGTGCTCGTAGAAGGCATTTGTAAGGGTTTCAGCAGCGTGGGTTGTGGTTTCCACTGGCTCGGGGGCCTTGAAGAATACCACTCCAGTCTTAAGAAGTGTGCCTTTTACTTTGCCTGGTAATTGTCTGTTATTTTTACTATATGAGAAGGAGATGCAGTCTGTAAGCCATTTAGACAAGGTTACTTTAGAAACTGGCACTCCTTTCTTTTTGTCTGAGAATGACACAAAATCTGGTCAGACTTTCTGAAATCTTTGGCCCTATGCAAATAGAAGCGCAGCTGTCTTTGTACATCTAATGGATGCAATGTATATTCTGCCTTGTCACTATAATTAGGAAAGAACACAGGCAATTCAATGGATTGATTTAGATTGTTGTCTCAACAGACTTTGGGTAAGAAAGAGGGATTAGTGCTTAAGGACACTCTGTCTTTGTGAAAAACTATATAAGGAGGGCGTATAGAGAGAGCTTGAAGTTCTGACATCTGTCTGGCAGAAGTAATAGGTACTAAGAAGACAGTTTTCCACAACAAAAACTTTATATCACAAGATGATGCAGGTTTAAAGGGTAGCAAGACTAAGGCAGATGGAACAAAATTAAGGTCCCAAGGGGCTGGAGGTTCTCTGATCGGGGGTCTGAGTAAGAATGTACCTTTCAGAAAAGCCTTACATAATCTGTGACACACAACATGCATTCCCATCTCCCCAGTATGAAAATTACAGATGGCTGCCAGTTGAACTCTGATAGTAGCTGCAGCTGCTCCTTTGTCAAAAAGTTTGGAGAGAAATTCTATAACTGCAGTAATAGACTGAGCCGTAAAAGGTTCTATACTGTGTTTACCAGCCCAGCAAGAAAATCTTTTCCATTTACTTGAATACAGTTTCCTCTTAGATGGTTTGTGGGAAGAAACTAGGATATGTTTAACTGCAGGAGAGAATTCGTAACATCTGCTAAGTGTAGAATCAAAGCAGCCATGCTGTCAACTTGAGGGTCTGGATGGACGGATGGAATGTTCCCGATGAGTGGGTCAAAAGGTGTGGAACTGGGTCCAGAATCCATGGTTCCTCTAGCAAATGGGTCCAGAGAAAGGGGAACCAAACTTGTAGAGGCCAGTAAGGTGCAATGAGAGTCATAGTGCTTTTCAAAGAGCTGGCTTTCTGAAGTACTTTGGGTATTAAGGGGAAGGGGAGAAAGGCACAGAGTAGTCCCGGAGGCCAATTGTGAACAAGAGCATCCCTTGGTGACTTCCCCGGAAGGGGAATGAGGGCATAGTAGCGGCTGCATTTGGCATTCATGGAGGTGGCAAAAAGATCGCAGCAAGGTTGGCCCCATTTCTGGAAGATCTGTTCTGCAATTTCTGGTTTTAAGGACCACTCATGAGGCAACAGACGTGCTCTGCTGAGTTTGTCTGCTATCATGCTGGATTTCCCCGGTATATGTATTGCTATCAGAAAACACTGAGAAGCGACCGCCCATTGCCTCTCAACATAGGGGATACGACTTGGTTCCCCCTTGCTTGTTTATGTACCACACCACTGACATGTTGTCTGTTTGAATTGCAACTGTTCCTATTGGAAAAGAGCCTTGAAATGCCTGCAGTGCATACAGCACCACTCTCATCTCTGGGACACTGATGTGCAAGTGGCTCTCGTGCTCTTACCAGAAGCCTTGGACTGTCATTCCCAGATAATGCCCCCCCCCTCCACCAGATCTGGGAAGCGTCCATGGTCAGTACTGCTATTGGTTGTGGAAAAAAAGGGGCAGCCTATGTACAACTGTTCTGTTTGTAGCCACCAGAGGAGATATTTCTTGCATAATTCTGTAATGATTATCTAGTGTGATAGGGGAACATCTTGCATGGACCAATGGGCAAAAAGTAACCACTGTAGAACCCTCATGTGCAGCTATGCTAGGGGAACTAGAAAAATTGCAGCTGCCATGGTACCCAGAATCTGTAACAAAAACCTGGCTTGAACCTTTTTTTTGACATCAAGATCATGATTTGACGATGAAGGGAATGAATTCTCTCGGGGGTAAGTTTTGCCACCATCTCTTTTGAATCCAATTCTGCGCCAAAGAAAGTAATATGCTGTGAAGGTGACAGGCAAATTTTTTAAAGTTTACTGTAATGCCTGGCCCAGCGCAAAGAAGCATTGTTTCATCCCTTTGCTTGCAGAAGTAGATGCTTGGTGGTGGTGGTCAGGAGCCAGTCGTCTAGGTATGGAAACACACGTAATCCCTGGTGTCTCAAGTGAGGCATAACCACTGCCATGCATTTGGTGAACACTCTTGGGGCTGTAGTGAGACCCGAAGTTGGTAATGACTGGCTCCCAGCCAAAAGTGTAAATATCTCCTGGACTGCTTGCCCATTTTTATGTGGTAATACGCGCCCTGGAGATCTATCGAGCACATCCAATTGTATTTCCATATAAAAGGGAATACTGAATGCAGTGTCACCATCCAGAACTTTGATTTATTTATGGATTTGTTAAGTTTGCTGAGATCCAGAATAGTTCTCTGGTCCCCTTCTTTTTTGGAACTAAAAAGAACCTCGAGTAAGTTCCAGATCCAATTTGGTCTGCGGGGACATCTTGAATGACTCTTTTTTTCTACCAATTTAAGTATCTCTTGTGTTGCATAGTCCTTTTGGCTGGGTGGAACGTCTGGTATGGACTGGTTTATGGGGGGGTGGGGTGGAAAAGGGTATGTAATAGCCTCTGGATATAATCGTCTGTACCCATTTGTCTTGTGGAGATTTCTTGCCAGGCGTTTGGGTACAGTGACAAACATCCCCTGACTGCCTCCAAAGAAGAGCAGGAGGGCCTCCTTTCAGGAGCGTTGGAAAGGCCTCCCAGAGAATCTATCTCTGTCACCCTGACTCTGCAGACCCCCTCTGCCATGAGGTCAACGTCTTCCATTAGCAACTCCCCCTCTGCCCCTGGGGGAAGTGTCTCCACATGCGTCAGAGAAACCTTTTTGGGACTTGCGGTACCACATCTTCCCACCTTTCTGACCTCTGGGATAAGGTCTAGATGGGGTGGAAAAATGAACTCCAATGGCAGACAAGGTTTTCCCTTCCTGCTCGCACTTGGACAAAGTATCTTTTACGTTTGGTCCAAAAAGGGATGAACCATCAAATAGGGAGTTGGTGAAGGAAGACTTGAAGGGTTCGGCAAAATTGCAAAGATGCATCCAGGAATGTCTCCTTAGGGAAATTCCTGCAGCTGATGCTCTGCTCGCTCCATCGGCTACATATGAAATCAGTCTCATGGAGGAGTTTACAATGGAGTTGAGGGTGGAGAGCGGTGAAGAAACTTTGTCTGCAGTCTTCGAAGCTACAGAACACTGAAGGGTATCTCCTAACTCTTTGAGGAGATCCCTTTGAAGCCTGGTAAAGTGGGTCAGGTAGTTCAGCGACTGCAGGATAAAGGCCGCTGAAGAAAAGGCACGCTTTCCATATCTGTCCATAGTCTGTGACTCTTTGTTGGGAGGATGAATAGATCAAGAGGTCTCCCGATAACTCCTCCTTAGTGGCCACCGCCACCACCATCGCATCTACAGGGACACCTGTGGTTAAAAACTCCTTCTCAGTAGGGGCAGTGATAAATTTGTTTGGTCTCCGTGGAACAGGCTCCACTGTATCAGGGGATGTCCAGGCCTTACGAGATATGACATTAAGTAATTGGTCATGGGGGGAGTCACTCAGGAGGTGGAAGGGCAAAACACAAAAGCCTCCATGTATACCGATTCATCCCCTGAAGGGTTGGTGGGCTTCCAGCAACCCCTCCGTTTCAGGATCTCAAGGATGTCAGTGAAAGAGACATCCTCAGAAGGGGACCGTGGAGACCCTTCAGAATGATCCAGATCAGTATCAATGTAACAGACTCAGGGGAGTCTATGTGCTTCCTCTTGCACAGTCTCTTTCAAGGGACTTCCTCAGAAGGATACTCTGGTGAATTTCCGGAGGAGACAAGGATGCCTGACAGGGCTTCCTGAGGCATTGGATCGGATCTCTACACTGGGAAGGAAGGGGTGATAAAGAGACTAACACTGGTGTCTGTGAGGGAAGAGAAGATGGACCCAAGAGTGGAGCTGTCTGGGATGACAACACTCTCTCCAACAGCTCAAAAGCCCCCTCACTCTGACACGAAGAGATAGTCTGCTCCAAAGATGCCGAGGATCGACATCAAGGCAGAGTGGGTGGCTCCAAAGCTGATGTAGGAGCTGAGCAAATCCTCGCCAAGGCACCGTGGAGTAGATTCGGATTAGACAACTATCCGTGCCGACTCCCCTCCCCAGATCCGATGGGTGAGCATCGGATCCCAGACTCCTCGAGATCCAAAGGACCCAAAGAAGTTGGAACAGATGCCGAAACCGATCATCCTAAAGGAGGTCCTGTTTTTGACGGTTCCACTACTATCGGGCCCACAATCTCTGGCTCTGAAACCACAATCGGGATCGGAGGAGGAATAATTGGAGGTGGTGCCTTGGACGGTCCCGAGTCCTTTGGGGTCAGCGACGATAACATTTTTACCACTGCCGGATTTTAAGCAATCTCTTCACTACCTGCTCCATGTCATCACCATATATGCTCCTGGAGGAATGGGAGGATAATGAGGGAAGATTTGGCCCTCTCCAGAATGGGCGATCTCAATATGGGAGTGACCGGCTCCAATATTGGAGACAGTCTCCTGCTCGGTAACTCTACTGGCTCTGTGGAAACTGATAGAGCCAAAGAGGATGATTCAGGTCTGTCGGAGCCAAGAACCCTTGGTTCTGACGCAATACTTTTCTTCATCGGCTCCGAAGCTGGAGTCTGAATAGCAGGTCTCTAAGTAGAGGGAGAAGTAGGCTTGGAGCTCTGAGAAACCTCTAAAGATTCCTGGAAAGGACCCTTCAGTAAGCCTCTAACCATCAACTTATTTCTATGCTCCTGTAGCACTCTGCTACTAAAGCCATGACAAATTGTGCAAGGATTTTGCAAATGGATGGCGCTAAGACAATATACACAGCTAGTGTGACCATCCATAAGGGACATTTTTGAGTACACTGGTCACACTTTTTAAACCCAGATTGCTTATGTTCTTTCTGTTCTTTCTCCTTAGACATTTTTTAAACAAATATGCACTCTACTATCTATGCTAAACCAAACTACTCTTAAGGTACTAAGTATTAGAATACCAAGGAATACGGCTCTAACACGAACTACAGAGCATTCTAACTACAGTAGTATACACAACAGAAGAATACAGTGGAAAATATGAACTGCAAACTCGCACTAACTCTAAAGAATCCCTAATCAAAAAAGTTTGTTTTAAACACACAGCAACAGACTATTACCAACAACTAGAAAAACCATGTAAGGAAGAATCCTCTAAGTTAAACGGATTCTTTTAAAAGGGAAAACATGCATGGAAAGGGGAGCGGCCCTCTAAGTTAAATGGGACACTGAGAGCCCTCGAACTTAAACGGATCTCTTATTAAACACAAGAGAAAGACACTAGAACACGACAAAGGGGTCAATAGAACTTATCGCACATGGATAGAGAAAAACTAAGGGGATTTTGTAAGAAAATCCAACTACATAAAATACTTAGCCAATGAGCCAGCAGAAAAATCTCTCGATCGCTTGAGCGGCAAACGAGATCTGGATATTTTATTTATTTATTTATTTTACATTTGTTGACAGGGCTAGTCTAGCTGGATACATGTCCATTTTCAGTAGAGGCCCGGGGAGAAACGTTCCAAGAAACATAAAAAATTAATATGACAGATCAATATAAAAAAGACAATTCTTACAAGTATACAAGTAATATATAGATATTTTTTTTATAGTACAAATTAGAATACTCATAGTGATTAATAACATAAGCATTAATTCCGTAGCGGGTAATGTATAAGAGAGGGTGCATTATACATAAGTTTTAGATGCAATAACATAGTAAATTGAAGCATTAAGGGAAGATTGTGAAGGATGTGGGGTGAAAATTAGTAAAAGGAGAAAGTTAGTCAGGGTTAGTACAGGAGCATAGCCAGTGTTTGTTGAGAAATAGTTTTAGATTCCTTTTGAAAAGTGAGAGAAAAGTCTGAGAGGTGAGTTCAGAGGATAGTTGGTTCCATAGTTTACCAACAGAGTTAGAGAACAAGGAGTCACCCGCTGAGTTGTTAGATTTAGTTGTATTGATCAGCAGTTTATTTGAGGAGCGTAGAATCTTGAGATTATTGTAAGGGGTAATGAGGCTAGACAGTATTGGAGTGTTGCTGGGTTGATACAGGGTCTTGTGGGTTATAGTAAGTTGGTGAAAATGGAGCTGGTTAAGAAATTCTATCCAGACTAGTTGTTTTAAATTCAAACAGTGATGGGTTCTGAAAGGAGAGCTTGTAGCAAATCTAGCAATATTATTATAGGATGTTGCTAGTTTGTTGAGGTTGTTTTTGGAGAGATTGGTGTATATGGGAGAAGCATAGAGTAGAGTGGAGATTAAGTGAGTTCTGGCAATAGCGGTCTTGGCTACTGGTGTAAGAAAGGATTTGATTCTGTAAAGGGAACCTAGTTTTTTGTTAACTAATTTTATTGTGGTGTTTATGTGAGTATCAAAGTTGAGGTTGTTGTCGATTGTTATACCTAAGAGTTTAGTGGTTGGGTCAGGAGAAATAAGAGTACCGTTATTGGATGTGAGAGTGAAATGTAAGGGGGTGGACTTTCGGTCATCATGGTGGACCCGGTGTATCATGGGATAGGTGTTAGCCTCGAGCCAGTGGAAGCTCTCGAGCTTTTGTATTAGGTAGAGTTAGAACCGATGCTAGGTTCAGAACGCAACCAGCAAGAATTATGATGAGATAGGACAACATAACATCATTAGTTAAATCATTAAAAATCAAACTGAAGTTCATTTTTCTTAAAAATAATTTAATATCTAATAATGTCTCTGCCAAGTTAGCTTTTTTTAGAGGGAACAAATGAAAGTCCCTGACTTAACAGACTTACAATGTCCATATCAATATTACCCATTGAGAGATTAAATACTTTAAAGTCGTTTTCACTATTGGTTATAGTCTTGCATACAATTCCACCATTGGTTCCAATGTCCACTTTTTCCATTATGTTTAAAGTTCCTCCGATCCTCATCTCCTGGCCACTCTAGAAGATTTAATTGTGAAAGTGGAGGTGTGGGTTATGCAGCCCAGTGAGATCTATGCCCTGCGTTCTGTATAGGGAAAACTGAACGCAGGATAAAGAATCAAATGCCTTTTACAAACATTTACAAAAAATTCAGAACATAGTTTTAAGTTTTTTATTATTGAAAAGGTGGCTCGAGATAAAAGGGGCGATCCCTGGCAACTCATATTAGAAAGGTAGGAACTGCATTGGCAGTTAAAATGTAATGCCTGCAGTTGGTTGGGGAAAATGAACAAACCTCCATAATTAGCCTACTGAAACTCAACGCTTTTGGTTCGCTGATTGGTCAGCATGAATGTTTAACGAAACAATACGAATACTCAGAGCAATGTCAAAATTGTTATCACTGAAAAGGATTTTAATAAGCATTTTACAAATATAAATTTTGTTGATTTTTGGAGTACTTGTGTTTTATGTTCTTCTTCTTCTTCTTGTTCTTTCGGCTTTTCCTGGCTAGGGGTCGCACAGCAGAACTCCGCTTCGCTAATGAATGGCAGTAGATTTTTATGGTGTCGAGGTGCCAGCTCGACGCCCAACCTTCAATGAAGGCACACCCATTCACGCATGTCTTTCGAAGGCCACTTGACTGTGGGGAGGACATGCAGACTCCACACAGAAGGTGCTCCAGCAGAGAATTGAACAGGAGAACCTCTTGCTGTGAGGCGACAACGCTACCATTGCACCACCGCGGCTAGGTATTCTAGAGACTATATTTATATGATTTTTAGAGCTTGTTTTGTGTATAGGGAATGGGTCATGGATCATGCAATTAATTCTATTGGCTATTTAAACTGTTTTTTACTTTGCAATGTTTTATCTGATGAAGTCTACTGTAGACGAAAGCACTTGTCTTCGATATTTTACGATATTTCACAAATAGTTTGCAATAAAGTAATACTGTTTGTACCAAGTCTGGATTTGCTGTCCTAACTTAATCATGTTTGGTGGAGTTTGTATTTATTTAAACTCTTCTATCCACTCTGCATCTTTGTTACATTCAACAAGGTCTTCATAAAAGCTTCTCATAAATTTGCCTATTTCTACTTTTTTGGTGGTGTTTCTTTTGCATTTGCTTTGTTTTCCAATATTTTATAAAAATGTTTTGATTCATCAATAAATTGTTTGTTTTGTACATTTCCTCTGTATTTACCTATGCCTTCTAAGTTTTTGTGTTTGTGCTAATATGTTTAGTTTAGTACTGGAATTAATGTATGATAAATTCTGGTCTGTTTTAATATTGTGTGTTGTTTTTACCGCATCTAAGAATTTTTGATGATCAATTTAGTAATAGAGTAGTATATCATATCTGTTTCTATTACAGCACATACATTTCTCTTAATAGTCCCAATTATGTTCAAATTTCTCTTAATAGTCCCAATTATTGTGTTCATCTGTTTTTGCAGTCTTCTCACATTTTGGGTCTTATTATTTTCTGTAATATGTTTCTTTCATCTATCTTAATGTCTATCCATCTCTATTGAATGAAGCAGGCCAGAAATTCCCTTAGATCATATTCTTCTGAACTGATAGCACTGTCTTTCCCTTGCTGTGGAATTCTAACTAGACTTTCATGTGAATCTCTTACAGAAGGTTCCAGAACATTGCCCTGTGGCAGATCTTCAGATGCATCCTGCTCTATCTACTGCTCCTCCATCTGGAGTTCTGGATGGAGCGATGAAATCAGTAAGAGACAGAATGTCTGAAAAGAGAGATGAAATAGGCAAGAGAAAGACAGTAGTATTAATGGAACTGAATTCATTCTCAAGTCTTGGTACCTACATGTGGTGGACCCCATTTTTACAAAATCTTACCAAGTCAAACTAATATATAGATTGCATTTTCAAAAAATTAAATAGAATACTGGGTGCACAAGGTCCCATGATTAAAAAGTGCCCAGTCCTGGTGTACACATTAGCTCCAGAACTGGGGTAAAAAGCAATGTAGACTGCAGAACATGAAAACATTCCTACTACAGGGCTAGGTCAGGCGCATAGCAATGGTGGCCCCTCTGTGGTAGACAGAAGTAATCCTCACACACACACACAAAAAAAAGATAAGCCACGGTAGAGGCAGAGAGGCAATAAAGTGGACTGCTGTGAATAAGGAAGATATTATGTATTGTTAATGTTAAGCAAAAAATAATTCTAGACAGATGACATATAGCAAGAGTAAGAAAGAAATACGAAGAAAAAAATACTTGCACAAAATAAACTGTTAAAAGCCACAGATGCTAATCGAAAATTCTTAATGCACCGCATCAAGAAAACATTATTCAGATGAAGAAACACTGGGCCTCCTGGAAATGGAATTGGAAGAGGAAGTCAGACAGATAAGGAACAAACAACATAGGTTACTGAATGGTATATCAAAAAAACATAGACATGGGAACAAAAAAAAGCAGATCTAATATAGTGTGATATTTATGCAGACAAGAAACCCAAATTAACCAATAAAAAACTGCAGATTCAAATATATTTAAAGAAAAATACAGGCAAAGACACTCTAGCTATAGTAAATTTCACAACAAAAATAAGAACACAAGGGTGGAATGTAATTGTGAAAGAAGTTTACCACGGCAGAAGTTAAACAAAAAGATAATGAAATGACAGACCATCTGTAAAGTGAAAGACTTCATGCAGAAACTCTGAAATAGGCAATATTGCAATATGACAAGCCAATAAACCCTAATGGAGCAGCAGATGAAGCAGGATGCATCTGAAGAAGACATGCCACAGGGTGATGTTCTAGAACCTTCTGTAAGACATTCATATGAAAGTCCAGGTAGAATTACACACAACAATGAAGTAGTAGGAAACAGTGAAAACTTGACACCGGCAATACTGCAAAATGATGGGCAGAAGAGGCCTCAACGAGAAAGTCCCTTTTAGGAGGAGGCAGAAATGCTGATAAAGGAGGAGGTAAATTTAGAGATTAAATGGATGGAAAACAAAAACAAAGTAAAAAAATGCTATGCAGACAGTTTAAAGAAGTAGAAAACATCCTTGACAACCAAAGCATCATTAAGCTGATACAGGTTCTAAGATATAACAAAGGTGACTTCTCACATCCATTGTTAATACAACTTAATACAGATAAGACAGTAAAACAGACGTGTTAATCAACTTGCACAAAACTGCAGCTGACATTGTCATACCATGCCAACATTAAATTCTGATCTATTCATGAAAAATTGTCTTATCCTATTTTAAACCTATCTTGAGTTTATCTCATCTTCAATCCATTCTGACTTTAAACGTTAACCATTTTCTGGTTCAAAATGTTCTGCACAGTATTCAGTGATACTGTTCTCTCTGTTTAGTCACATCACTGAAACAGTTTTAAGGTATATCATAAACTACTCAGTGAGGACAGCAAAGTTAATAAGGCCGCATTTATTTATGTATTTGCTAACCAGAGTAAAACATTGATCACGATGGACCATTTTCAGGTTCAGCCCAGGTGTAAACCTACACAAAGAACAAGTGTATACTTTTCGTCACAAAATTCACAACTCACAAAAAATTTTAAGTAGTTCTGAAACTGTTTCCAATCTTTTTGGGATAAAAAGCAAATGAAAATGTAACAAAAACTATATTGTTAAATTGTACTCACACATGAATTGGTTCAGTAATAACCATATTTATAGGGACATGATCAGATAAATATTTAGGTGTATAGACAAAAAAGTTTAATATTATGGCAGCTAAGAATATGTGGGAAGAGACTAAAAAGATAATACAAAAACTGAGAAGATGGAACATCTTGACTGTGGATATGGACAGTAAGAAACAAGCAGTGAAAATATTTTAGTCCCATTTTATATAAAGGTCAGGTGAACTTTTTATCAACTTGAGGAGAAATAGTAGGTGATAATTAATAAAGAGTTAAATTAATTTATTTGAGAGGGGAACAGGGCAAGAATTAAGTGGGATAAGCTGATTCTCCCCACTGAACAAAGTAGTCCCGAACTGGCTGATTTAAAGGGATACTTTACACCTACACAGTTAAGTCTCATACAGATATGTATGTGTGTGTGCGTGTGTATCTATGTATATATATATATATACATATATATACACACACGCACACACACATATACATATATATATATTTATATATACACACATACAGTAGATATAAAAAAGTATACACACCCTGTTAAAATGCCAGGTTTGTGGGATATAAAAAAATAAGACCAGAGTAAATCATTTCAAAACTTTTTCCACCTTTAATGTGACCTATAACTTGTACAATTCAATTGAAAAACAAACAAATCTGTTAGGGGAAAAAATGTACAATAAGCTGGTTGCATAAGTGTGCACACCCTTAAACTAACACTTTG